>NC_057794.1:407664180-407664924 GCF_018294505.1 Triticum aestivum
CTTAGGTGAGTACTTGGACTGCAGCTAAGCCTCCGAGTGAGAGGTTTGCTCTTCACTCGGTAGGATTTTTGATTACTTAGGCGAGTACTTGGACTGCAGCTAAGCCCCCGAGTGAGTGGTTTGCTCTTCACTCGGTAGGATTTTTGATTACTTAGGCGAGTACTTGGACTGCAGCTAAGCCTCCGAGTGGGAGGTTTGCTCTTCACTCGGTAGGATTTTTGATTACTTAGGAGAGTACTTGGACTGCAGCTAAGCCCCCGAGTGAGAGGTTTGCTCTTCACTCGGTAGGATTTTTATAACTTAGGCGAAATGGATTCGCAGCTAAGCCTCCGAGTGGGAGTCTGGCTCACCACTCGGTAGGATTTTTTACAAACTTAGGCGGAACGGATTCGCGGCTAAGTCACCCACTGAGGGGAAATTTTATTAGACAAAATGAAAAGTGACAAAAATTATGGAGGAACTATGACACTATTATTTTGAGGTCCATGAACTACAGAAGTACTTTATTGCAACTCATCCGAGTGATAAAACTTAAGTGTAAAATGGGCGGAGTAGTTCCGCGTTCCAAGCTCGGGGCTCGTCGATATTATGCTCGACGTTGTAAAGACGGTACGCCCCGTTGTGGAGAACCTTGGTGACGATGAAGGGACCTTCCCAAGAAGGAGCAAGCTTGTGTGGTTTGTGCTGATCCACTCGGAGAACCAAATCTCCTTCCTGGAAGGCTCGACCTCTCACATTTCTGGC
>NC_057794.1:407664934-407678434 GCF_018294505.1 Triticum aestivum
GGATTTTTATAACTTAGGCGAGTACTTGGACTGCAGCTAAGCCCCCGAGTGAGAGGTTTGCTCTTCACTCGGTAGGATTTTTATAACTTAGGCGAGTACTTGGACTGCAGCTAAGCCCCCGAGTGAGAGGTTTGCTCTTCACTCGGTAGGATTTTTATAACTTAGGCGAGTACTTGGACTGCAGCTAAGCCCCCGAGTGAGAGGTTTGCTCTTCACTCGGTAGGATTTTTATAACTTAGGCGAGTACTTGGACTGCAGCTAAGCCCCCGAGTGAGAGGTTTGCTCTTCACTCGGTAGGATTTTTATAACTTAGGCGAGTACTTGGACTGCAGCTAAGCCCCCGAGTGAGAGGTTTGCTCTTCACTCGGTAGGATTTTTATAACTTAGGCGAGTACTTGGACTGCAGCTAAGCCCCCGAGTGAGAGGTTTGCTCTTCACTCGGTAGGATTTTTATAACTTAGGCGAAACAGATTCGCAGCTAAGCCTCCGAGTGGGAGTCTGGCTTACCACTCGGCAGGATTTTTATAACTTAGGCGAAACGGATTCGCAGCTAAGCCTCCGAGTGGGAGTCTGGCTCACCACTCGGTAGGATTTTTTACAAACTTAGGCGGAACGGATTCGCGGCTAAGTCACCCACTGAGGGGAAATTTTATTAGACAAAATGAGAAGTGACAAAAATTATGGAGGAACTATGACACTATTATTTTGAGGTCCATGAACTACAGAAGTACTTTATTGCAACTCATCCGAGTGATAAAACTTAAGTGTAAAATGGGCGGAGTAGTTCCGCGTTCCAAGCTCGGGGCTCGTCGATATTATGCTCGGCGTTGTAAAGACGGTACTCCCCGTTGTGGAGAACCTTGGTGACGATGAAGGGACCTTCCCAAGAAGGAGCAAGCTTGTGTGGTTTGTGCTGATCCACTCGGAGAACCAAATCTCCTTCCTGGAAGGCTCGACCTCTCACATTTCTGGCGTGGAAACGACGCAAATCTTGTTGGTAGATGGTCGACCGGATCAGAGCCATCTCCCTTTCTTCCTCTAAAAGGTCGACTGCGTCCTGCCGCGCTTGTTCAGCTTCTGCTTCGTTGTAGATTTCAACTCGAGGAGCATTGTGGAGAAGATCACTCGGCAAGACTGCTTCAGCTCCGTAGACCAAGAAGAATGGAGTTCTTCCGGTCGACCGATTAGGTGTGGTCCGCAGTCCCCAAAGCACTGAGGGAAGTTCGTCGACCCAAGCTCCAGCTGCATGCTTGAGATCACGCATCAGTCGGGGTTTCAATCCCTTGAGAATCAGGCCATTGGCTCGCTCTGCTTGTCCATTCGACTGCGGATGGGCGACTGAAGCATAGTCGACCCGTGTGCCTTGAGAGTTACAGAAATCTCTGAATTCCTCCGAGTCAAAGTTCGACCCATTATCCGTAATGATGCTGTGCGGGACTCCATATCTGAATATTAGTTTCCTGATGAAGCTAACTGCAGTACCGGCGTCAAGGTTCTTGATTGGTTTAGCCTCAATCCACTTGGTGAACTTGTCGACTGCCACCAGTACATGCGTGAAGCCACTTCGCCCTGTTCTCAAAGGACCGACCATGTCCAACCCCCATACTGCGAAAGGCCAGACGAGTGGAATGGTCTTCAGGGCTGATGCAGGCTTGTGCGACATATTCGAGTAAAACTGACATCCCTCGCACTTATCCACTATCTCCTTTGCCATCTCATTCGCCTTTGGCCAGTAAAATCCGGCTCGGTATGCTTTGGCCATGATGGTCCGAGAGGACGCGTGATGACCACAGGTCCCCGAGTGAATATCATTAAGGATGATTCGACCTTCTTCCGGCGTTATGAACTTCTGACCGACTCCAGTCGCGCTTTCTCTGTATAACTGTCCTTTGATTACGGTAAAGGCCTTAGATCGGCGGACGATCTGTCGAGCCTCTTCCTCATCCTCCGGGAGCTCTTTTCTCAGGATATACACGATATATGGAACCGTCCAATCGGGAATGACCACCAAGATCTCCATGACCAAGTCGACCACTGCTGGGACTTCAACCTCAGTCGGATCTGTGGCACTCTTGGGCTGTGGAGCTTCTTCGGTGAAAGGATCTTCTTTGACTGACGGAGTGTGTACATGCTCCAAGAACACACCACTCGGAATGGCTTCTCTCTTGGAACCTATCTTTGCTAGATCATCAGCTGCTTGATTTTTCAGTCGGGGTATATGATGGAGTTCCAACCCCTCGAACTTCTTTTCCAGCTTCCTCACTGCACTGCAGTATCTAGTCATGGCTAGGCTTCTCACGTCCCACTCCTTCATCACTTGATTGACCACTAAATCCGAGTCGCCATAGACAATCAGGCGACGGACGCCGAGTGAAATGGCCATGCGCAACCCATATAAGAGGGCCTCATATTCTGCCTCATTGTTGGAGGAATCAAAGTGAATCTGAAGCACATATCTGAGCTTATCTCCTCTGGGGGAAACCAGGACAACCCCAGCACTGGAACCATTCAACATCTTAGAGCCATCAAAGAACATGGTCCAATGCTCCGAGTGAACTTCAGTCGGCTGCTGCTGTTCAATCCACTCGGCGAGGAAATCTGCTATTGCCTGGGACTTAATGGCTTTCTTTGCCTCAAACTTGATATCAAGGGGAAGAAGTTCAATCGCCCATTTGGCCACTCGACCAGTTGCATCTCTGTTGTGCAAAATCTCTGATAGTGGAGCGTCGCTGATGACTGTGATGGAATGATCAGAGAAATAATGAGCAACCTTCTTTGTGGTCATGTATATTCCATACACAAGCTTCTGATAATGAGGATATCTCTGCTTGGATGGAGTCAAGACTTCAGACAAATAATACACTGGGCGCTGAACTTTGAGAGCTTTTCCTTCTTCTTCCCGCTCGACCGTTAGCACAGTACTGACGACTTGTCCTGTGGCTGCGATATAGAGCAATAGAGGCTCTTTGCTGATTGGAGCAGCAAGCACCAGCTGGGTGGAGAGCAGAGCTTTTAGCTCGACAAACGCTGCATCAGCTTCTGGAGTCCACTCGAACTTGTCTGCCTTCTTCATCAGTCGATAAAGAGGCAATGCCTTTTCACCGAGTCGTGAGATGAATCGACTTAATGCGGCCAAGCATCCAGTAAGCTTCTGGACATCGTGCACTCGCACAGGGCATTTCATTCGGAGAATAGTGTCGATCTTCTCTGGATTAGCGTCGATTCCTCGTTCGCAAACGAGAAAACCGAGTAACTTGCCACCAGGAACTCCAAATGTGCACTTTGATGGATTGAGCTTGATATCATACCTTCTGAGGTTGGCAAATGTTTCGACGAGATCAGCGAGCAAGTCGGAACCTTTTCGTGACTTGACAACGATATCATCCATATACGCTTCCACATTCCGACTGATTTGAGTGAGTAGACACTTCTGAATCATTCGCACAAATGTGGCTCCGGCATTCTTGAGGCCGAATGGCATGGTGATATAGCAGAAGCACCCGAATGGAGTGATGAAAGCTGTTTTTACCTCGTCGGGTCCGTACAGACGGATCTGGTGGTACCCGGAGTAGGCGTCTAGAAAAGACAGTCTCTCGCATCCCGCGGTCGAGTCAACAATTTGATCTATGCGAGGGAGAGGAAAATGATCTTTCGGGCAGGCCCGGTTGATGTGCTTGAAATCATTGCACATTCGGAGTGATTTGTCTTTCTTAGGGACCATGACGACATTAGCGAGCCACTCGGAGTGGTATATCTCTCGGATAAATCCTGCCGCCAACAGTCGAGCCACTTCCTCACCAATGGCTTTTCTCTTCTGGACGGCGGACCACCGAAGATGCTCTTTAACTGGTTTTGCAGATGAGTCGACTCTTAGGCGATGCTCAGCCAGTCCCCTGGGAACACCTGGCATGTCAGCGGGCTTCCATGCAAAAATGTCCCAGTTCTCACGGAGGAACTGGATGAGCGCTTCTTCCTATTTTGGGTCGAGTGTTGTGGAGATGCGGGTCGGAGCTGCATCGGGGTCGGTTGGGTGAATGTGAACAGGCTTCGTCTCACCGGACGACTGAAATGCAGACTCTGTGGCGGGTTTCTTGGATCCTAGCAAGTCACTCGGATCTGCGTTTTGCTTGTATTCTTCGAACTCGACCGCTGTCACCTGGGAATCAGCAATCTTTGAGCCTTTCTGGAAGCACTGTTCTGCCTTTTTCCGATCACCGGTGACAGTGATCACTCCTTTGGGGCCGGGCATCTTCAATTTGAGGTACACGTAACATGGTCGATCCATGAACCACGCATAAGCTGGTCTCCCCAAAATGGCATGATATGCACTCTGAAAATCCACGACCTCGAATGTCAACTTCTCTTTGCGAAAATGTTTCGAATCACCAAACACCACGTCCAGAGCTATTTGGCCGAGTGACTCGGCTTTCTTTCCTGGTATAACTCCATGAAAGCTCATGTTACTGGTGCTCAATCGGGACATCGGAATGCCCATTCCTTTCATTGTGTCTGCATACAGTAAATTCATCCCACTACCACCGTCCATAAGCACTTTTGTCAGTCGAGTGCCTTCAACAACTGGATCGACCACCAAAGCTTGCCTCCCAGGGGTGGCAATATGAGTCGGGTGATCAGATTGGTCGAAGGTGATGGGTGTTTGGGTCCATTTCAGATAGTTTGCTTTTGCTGGGGCAACCATGTTCACCTCACGGTTAATAACTTTCAATCGACTCTTGCTCTCCACATCTGCAAAGATCATTAGAGTAGAGTTGATATGGGGATATCCTTCCTCACTGTCCTCCTTGTCTTCGACCTTGTCCGACTCCTTCTCCTTGTTATTAGACTGTTTTCCCTGAAACTGCTGGATCAGGAGTCGACATTGGCGAGTGGTGTGCTTCGGGTAGATGATATTCCCCTCTTCGTCTTTCTTCGTGTGGATGTGACACGGCATATCCATCACATCGTTCCCTTCTTTATCCTTTACCTTCTTAGGATTCCAGGATCCTTTTGGTTTCCCTTTAAACTTTCCCTGAGTCACGGCCAGAGCCTCTCCAGGAGCTGCCGGTTCAGCCTTCCACTTCTGTTTCCGACTGGTGTTTCCCTTTTCCGACTGACTCGGCTTGTGCTTGCCACTTCGGAGTCGGTCTTCTTCTTCGCCGTTGGCGTACTTGGTAGCAATCTCCATCATCCGACTCAAGGTCATGTCACCGGTTCGACCAAACTTCAAGCTCAATTCTCTGTTCTTGACGCCATCTTTAAAGGCGCAGACTGCCTGATGATCAGACACATTCTCCACAGTATGGTGCAAAGTGATCCATCTCTGAATATACTCTCTGAGAGTCTCATTGGTCTTCTGCACGCAGACTTGCAACTCCGTCAGTCCAGCCGGTCGTTTGCAAGTTCCTTCAAACGTTCTGATGAACACTCGGGACAGATCTTCCCAAGTGTAAATGCTGCTAGGAGGTAATTGAGTCAACCATGCCCTGGCAGAACCTTCCAGCATGAGGGGCAAATGCTTCATGGCCACCTCTTCATTCCCACCACCAATCTGAACCGCCACTCGGTAGTCCTCAAGCCAAGTTTCAGGCTTAGACTCACCAGTGAACTTGCTGACTCCTGCTGCCAACCTGAAATTGGGAGGGATAACTGCGGCTCTGATAGCTCTGCTGAAACATTCAGGACCAGAAACATGCACTCGACTGCTTGTGGGCGCATCTCTGTCGAGTCCGCCTCGATGGGCTCTGTTCCGGTCGACCAAACCTTGCACGATAATGGATCGCGCGTCGAAGCCTGGTTCTCTGGGGTCGACTGGGACTCTTCGCCCCGTACTGAACTGACGCCTATCATCTTGCTGCCGAGGAGCGTAAGACCCACCACTCGGAGGGGAATTGGGCACTTGACGCCTATCATCTCGGTCGAGTCAGTCACCATATTGGTCTCGCCGATTCTCGCGTCCTTCACGCCGCGGAGGCGATCTGGGACTGTGAGCCGACTGAACCGTATTCGCAGCGACGGATCGACTGTGAATTCTGTTGCGCGACTGCGACACGGCCGAATTCTGGTCTCCTGCTGCCCGGAGCAGATCTCTGATCTACATCAAGCCTCTGCCAGCTTCCGACTGAGAGGGTTGGATGGACTCTGCTATACGGGTCACAGCTGCTAAATTCTGGATTGGGGTTCGATATACCTGAGTCGACAGGAAGAGTTGACGTCGATTGGTGTCGGGAATTCGTTGCCGCGCGCGCTCGTCGAGTGCTCGCTGAAGATTCTCCAGTCGAGTGCGTTCGGCCAAATTGGCCAAACGTACCTCCTCCAAGGCGCGAGCCTCCGGGGTTTCTCCTGCGATGGGAGTACGCAGAACATCCACGTTCCTGCGGCGAAGTTCCTCTCTTTGCAGAGAGTCGAGTGGCTCGGGCTGGTACTCTTCGTGGTCTCGTGCGGGGTCGCCTCCGTCGCCTGCTCCACCATCACGGGCGAAGCCAGGGGGACTGCAGGGCCCGTCGACCATCAGAATTTCTGCCACTGGATCACTGCTATCGCACTCGGATGCGTTCTCTACGGAACCAGTCGACAGATCGGACAGGCCGTAGAGAGATTCGTCGGGCTCGATTGCCGCAACTTGGGTGGTGGCCGTCTGGCGAGCCACCACGTGCCTCACCCACCGCTGAATCCTCGACCGGCCCGAGCGCTTGCGCTGACGGGAGACCGGGAGGGTGGTCGATGGGGATGTCGACCGATACGGGGTCGACGGTTGCCGCAGCAGAACGCCGCGGACACATGCGCGAAAATGTGTCGCACCGCGGATGGGGAGCGCATCAACGTCGAGTGGAGCCTCCTGGAGCCAGGCGGAGTCGTCGGCGATGAAGGTGAGAGCGCCGAGAGGATCTCTCGACCCTCGACCGAAAATCCAGCAACCACCATGATGAAAGTACTCGGAAGAATCGCAACTTCTCCACAAAATTGCTAAAACACCGTCCCCACGGTCGGCGCCAACTGTCGTGGTTCTAAGCCTGACAGTAGAGTGGGGGGTAGGTATGGAGAGGCAAGGTCCTAGCTATGGAGAGGTTGTAAACACAAGAGATGTACGAGTTCAGGCCCTTCTCGGAGGAAGAAAAAGCCCTACGTCTCGGAGCCCGGAGGCGGTCGAGTGGATTATATGTATATGAGTTACAGGGTGCCGAACCCTTCTGCCTGTGGAGGGGGGTGGCTTATATAGAGTGCGCCAGGACCCCAGCCAGCCCACGTAGGAGAGGGTTTAAGGTGAGTTAAGTCCGGGGCGTTACTGGTAACGCCCCACATAAAGTGTCTTTACTATCATAAAGTCTACTTAATTACAGGCCGTTGCAGCGCAGAGTGCCTCTTGACCTTCTGGTGGTCGAGTGAGTCTTCGCGGTCGAGTCCTTCAAGGCAGTCGAGTGTGTCTCTCGTTGGTCGACTGGAAGGTGACCTCTTCTAAGGGTGTCCTTGGGCAGGGTACTTAGATCAGGTCTGTGGCCCTACCCTAGGTACATGACCCCATCAGCCGCCGCGGCCCGTATAGCAGAATCGATTCAGCCCTCCCAGTCGGAGGCTGGCAGGGGCTTGTTGCAGATCAGAGCGTTGCTCCGGGCGGCGGGAAACCAGAATTCCGCTGTTTCTCAGTCGTGGAATAGGATCCACAGTCGATCCGTTGCAACAGATACAGTCCAGTCAGCTCACAGCCCGAGATTGCCCCCGAGGCGTGAGGGACATGGTGACCGGCATGATCAGTACAGAAGGAATGAGCAGTATGATCACCGATCCGATCGTGATGACCGACGTCGAGTGCCAACCCCTCCCCCGAGGAGTGGGTCATATGCGCCTCGACATCGAGATGACAGGCGCCCTCATAGTGTTGGGCAGAGGATTCCAGTCGACCCCAGGGACCCAGGCTTTGACGCGAGATCTATCCTTGTTCAAGGTTTGGTTGACAGGAACAGAGCTCATCCGGAAGGCCACAATAGAGATGCGCCTGCCAGCAGCAGAGTACGTGTTTCGGGGCCAGAGTGTTTTAGTCGAGCCATCAGGGCGCAGTGATTCCTCCCAACTTTCGGTTGGCGACTGGAGTCAGCAAGTTCACCGGCGAGTCTAAGCCTGACACTTGGCTCGAAGACTACCTAGTGGCTGTCCAGATTGGTAGCGGCAATGATGAGGTGGCTATGAAGCATTTGCCTCTCCTGTTAGAGGGCTCGGCCAGAGCGTGGCTGAATCAGTTAGCACCCAGCAGCATCTACACTTGGGAGGATCTCTCTCGAGTGTTTGTCACGACCTTTGAAGGAACATGCAAGCGACCAGCAGGCCTTACAGAATTGCGGTCTTGCGTGCAGAAACCGAGTGAAACTCTGAGGGATTACATCCAGAGGTGGATCACTTTGCATCACACAGTTGAGAACGTACCGGATCACCAAGCAGTTTGTGCCTTTAAAGAAGGCGTCAAGAATAGAGAGTTGAACCTGAAGTTCGGTCGGACCGGAGAAATGTCCCTGAATCGGATGATGGAAATTGCCACCAAATACGCTAACGGACAAGATGAAGATCGACTCCGGAGCGGCAAGCAGAAAGCAGTCGCCCAGGAAACCGGAGGCAATTCCAGTCGGAAGCAGAAGCGGAAGGCCGAGCCAGCCGCCCCTGGGGAGGCCCTGGCCGTAGCTCAGGGAAATTTCAAGGGAAACCCCAACGGCCCCTGGAAGCCCAAGAAAGTCAAGGATCAAGATGGAAATGATGTTTTGGATCTGCCATGTCACATCCACACCAAGAAAGATGAAGAGGGTAATTTTATTTACCCAAAGCATACCACTCGGCAGTGCCGGCTCCTGATCCAGCAGTTTCAGGGCAAACAGTCCAAAGATAAGGAAAAAGAGTCGGACAGAGTTGAGGACAAGGAAGATAGTGACGATGGATACCCCCAAATCAATTCCACCCTGATGATTTTTGCCGATGTCGAAAGCAAAAGTCGACTAAAAGTCATTAACCGTGAGGTGAATATGGTTGCTCCGGCAACACCCAGTTATCTGAAGTGGTCTCAGACTGCCATCACATTCGACCAGTCCGATCACCCTACGCACATTGCCACCCCTGGGAGGCAAGCTTTGGTGGTCGACCCAGTTGTCGAAGGCACTCGACTGACCAAAGCCCTGATGGATGGTGGCAGTGGCCTGAACATATTGTATGCTGAAACATTGAAAGGAATGGGGATTCCGATGTCCAGGCTCAGTACCAGTAACACGAGCTTCCACGGAATCATTCCTGGGAAGAAAGACGAATCACTCGGCCAGATCGCTCTTGATGTGGTTTTCGGTGATTCAAAGAATTACCGCAAGGAAAAGTTGACATTCGAGGTTGTGGACTTCCAAAGTGCTTATCATGCCATTTTGGGCAGGCCAGCTTACGCACGCTTCATGGCTCGACCATGTTATGTGTATCTAGAGTTGAAGATGCCTGGTCCCAAAGGTGTGATCACTATTACAGGCAATCGGAAGAAGGCAGAAGAGTGTTTTCAGAAAGGCTCAAAGATTGCTGACGCTCAGATGGCAGTTGTTGAGCTGCAAGAGTACCAGAAGACTGCTGATCCGAGTGAATTGCTACAAGCCAAGAAGCCTGCTTCAGAATCTGCTTTCCAGTCGTCCGGTGAAACAAAGCCAGCCCACATTCACTCGACCGACCCCGATGCTGCCCCGACTCACATCTCAACGATGCTCGGCTCCAAATAGGAAGAAGCGCTCATCCAGTTCCTCCATGAGAACTGGGACATCTTCGCATGGAAGCCTTCTGACATGCCTGGAGTTCCCAGGGGGCTGGCTGAGCACCGTCTACGAGTCTACCCGAAGTTCAAGCCTGTGAAAGAACATCTCCGACGGTCCGCCGTATAGAAGAGGAAAGCTATTGGCGAGGAGGTGGCTCGGCTCTTAGCAGCGGAGTTCATCCGAGAGATTTACCACTCCGAGTGGCTCGCCAATGTTGTCATGGTCCCCAAGAAGGACAACTCACTTCGCATGTGCATTGACTTTAAACATATCAATCGAGCCTGCCCGAAAGATCATTTCCCTCTCCCCCGCATCGACCAGGTAGTCGACTCGACCGCGGGGTGTGAGCGTTTGTCTTTTCTAGATGCTTATTCAGGGTACCATCAGATCCGTCTGTATGGACCCCACGAGATCAAAACGGCTTTCATCACCCCATTCGGGTGCTTCTGTTACATCAGCATGCCCTTCGGCCTCAAGAGTGTTGGAGCGACGTTCATGAGGATGATTCAGAAGTGTTTGCTCACTCAGATCAGTCGGAACGTAGAAGCATACATGGATGATATTGTGGTTAAGTCACGGAAAGGTTCCGACCTACTGACTGACCTTGCCGAAACCTTTGCTAACCTCAGGAGATATGATATCAAGCTCAATCCATCAAAGTGCACATTCGGAGTTCCAGGTGGAAAGTTACTCGGTTTCCTCGTTTCCGAACGAGGAATCGACGCCAATCCCGAGAAAGTTGGCACCATACTCCGGATGAAGCGCCCTGTGCGTGTACACGATGTCCAGAAGCTTACAGGTTGCTTGGCCGCTCTAAGTCGATTCATTTCTCGTCTCGGTGAAAAGGCGTTGCCTCTTTACCAATTGATGAAGAAGTCTGACAAGTTCGAGTGGACTCCAGAAGCTGATGCAGCGTTCGCAGAGCTCAAAGCTCTGCTCTCCACCCAGCCGGTGCTTGCTGCCCCAATTAGTAAAGAGCCTCTGCTGCTTTACATTGCGGCCACGGGACAAGTTGTCAGTACAGTACTTATGGTCGAGCGGGAAGAAGAAGGAAAGGCCTTCAGAGTTCAGCGCCTAGTATACTACATGTCTGAAGTTTTGACTCCTTCGAAGCAAAGATATCCCCATTACCAGAAGCTTGTATATGGGATTTACATGACCACGAAGAAGGTTGCACACTACTTCTCTGACCATTCCATTACAGTCATCAATGACGCTCCACTGTCAGAGATTTTGCACAACAGAGATGCAACTGGTCGAGTGGCGAAGTGGGTGATTAAACTCCTTCCCCTAGATATCAAGTTTGAAGCAAAGAAGGCTATCAAGTCCCAAGCAATTGCAGATTTCGTCGCCGAGTGGATTGAACAGCAGCTTCCGACCCAAGTTCACTCAGAGCACTGGACCATGTTCTTCGATGGATCTAAGATGCTAAATGGTTCCGGTGCTAGGGTAGTATTGGTCTCCCCCCGAGGAGATAAGCTTAGATATGTTCTCCAGTTTCACTTTGATTCCTCCAATAATGAAGCAGAATATGAAGCACTCTTGTATGGGTTGCACATGGCCATTTCACTCGGTGTCCGGCGCCTCATGGTCTACGGCGACTCAGATTTGGTGGTTAATCAGGTGATGAAGGAGTGGGACATCAGAAGCCCAACTATGACTGGCTACTGCAATGCAGTAAGAAAGCTAGAAAAGAAATTCGAGGGGTTAGAGCTTCATCACATCCCCCGACTGAAAAATCAAGCAGCTGATGATCTGGCAAAGATAGGCTCCAAGAGAGAAGCCATTCCCAGCAATGTGTTTTTGGAGCACATCCGCTCGCCGTCAGTCCAGGAGGATCCTTTCACAGAAGAAGCCCCGCAACCGAAAAGTGCCACAGATCCGACTGAAGTCGAAATTCCTGCTGTGGTCGACCTAGTCATGGAGGTCTTGGCTATCACTCCCGACTGGACGATACCATACATCGCGTATATCTTGAGGAAGGAACTTCCAGAGGACGAAGAAGAGGCTCGACAGATCATCCATCGATCTAAAGCTTTCACAGTCATAAAAGGACAGTTGTATAGAGAAAGCGCAACTGGAATCGGCCAGAAGTGCATAACGCCAGAAGAAGGTCAGATGATCCTTGATGATATCCACTCGGGGACCTGTGGTCACCATGTGTCCTCTCGGACCATTGTGGCCAAAGCATACCGAGCGGGTTTTTTCTGGCCCAGGGCAAACGAAATGGCGAAAGAGATAGTCGACAAGTGTGAAGGCTGCCAGTTCTACTCCAACATGTCGCACAAGCCGGCATCAGCTCTGAGGACCATTCCACTCGTCTGTCCCTTCGCTGTTTGGGGACTGGACATGGTTGGTCCACTGAGAACAGGCAGGAGCGGATTCACACATGTGCTTGTGGCAGTTGACAAGTTTACCAAATGGATTGAAGCCAAGCCTATCAAAAATCTTGATGCTAGCACTGCTATCAGTTTCGTCAGAGAGTTGATATTCAGATATGGGGTCCCGCATAGCATCATCACTGACAATGGGTCAAACTTCGATTCAGACAAATTCAGAGCTTTTTGCGCCTCTCAAGGCACACGAGTCGACTACGCGTCAGTCGCGCATCCCCAGTCGAACGGACAAGCTGAAAGAGCAAATGGTCTAATTCTCAAAGGACCGAAGCCTCGACTGATGCGTGATCTCAAGCACGTAGCAGGCGCTTGGGGTGACGAGCTTCCGTTACTTTTGTGGGGACTGAGGACCACCCCAAACCGGTCGACTGGAAGAACGCCATTCTTTCTGATTTACAGAGCCGAAGCCGTCCTACCGAGTGATCTACTTCACAACGCCCCCAGAGTCGAGCTTTACAACGAAGACGAAGCAGAGCGAGCCCGACAAGACGCAGTCGACCTCCTAGAGGAGGAGAGGGAAATGGCTATGATCAGATCGACCATCTATCAGCAAGACTTGCGTCGATTCCATGCCAGAAATGTGAAGAGTCGAGCCTTCCAAGAAGGAGATTTGGTCCTCCGAGTGGATCAGCAGAAACCACACAAACTTGCTCCTACTTGGGAAGGCCCCTTCATCATCACCAGAGTCCTCCACAATGGAGCATATCATCTCTACAACGTTGGTCGCCGGATCGACGAGCCACGAGCTTGGAATGCGGAACTACTCCGCCCATTTTACACTTGAATTCTCACTCGGACAAGATGTAATAAGGAAAAATTTCCTGCAGTACATTTTTATCAAAGACAAGAGTGTTCCAATAATTGCTGTCACTTTTGTTTGCATACGAAATCCCCCAGTGGGTGACTTAGCTGCGAATCCGTTTCGCCTAACTTTGAAAAATCCTACCGAGTGGAGAGCAATCCTCCCACTCGGGGGCTTAGCTGCAGTCCAGCACTCGCCTAAGTTTGAAAAATCCTACCGAGTGGAGAGCAATCCTCCCACTCGGGGGCTTAGCTGCAGTCTAGTACTCGCCTAAGTTCTCCCACTCGGGGGCTTAGCTGCAGTCCAGCACTCGCCTAAGTTTGAAAAAATCCTACCGAGTGGAGAGCAATCCTCCCACTCGGGGGCTTAGCTGCAGTCCAGTACTCGCCTAAGTTCTCCCACCTAGAGACTTAGCTGCAGTCAGGCACTCGCCTAAGTTTGAAAAAATCCTACCGAGTGGAGAGCAATCCTCCCACTCGGGGGCTTAGCTGCAGTCCAGTACTCGCCTAAGTTCTCCCACCTAGAGACTTAGCTGCAGTCA
>NC_057794.1:407678651-407678966 GCF_018294505.1 Triticum aestivum
AAAAATCCTACCGAGTGGTGAGCCAGACTCCCACTCGGAGGCTTAGCTGCAGCCCAGTGCTCGCCTAAGTGTTTAAAAATCCTACCGAGTGGTGAGCCAGACTCCCACTCGGAGGCTTAGCTGCAGCCCAGTGCTCGCCTAAGTGTTTAAAAATCCTACCGAGTGGAGAGCAAACCTCCTACTCGGGGGCTTAGCTGCAGCCCAGTGCTCGCCTAAGTGTTTAAAAATCCTACCGAGTGGTGAGCCAGACTCCCACTCGGAGGCTTAGCTGCAGCCCAGTGCTCGCCTAAGTGTTTAAAAATCCTACCGAGTGGT
>NC_057794.1:407979301-408245442 GCF_018294505.1 Triticum aestivum
GACCCTGGGGTCTGGATTGAGGACTATATCCTCCATATCCATATGGCTCGAGGAGATGATCTGCACGCCATCAAGTACTTACCCCTCAAGCTCAAAGGGCCAGCTCGGCACTGGCTTAAAAGCCTCCCCGAAAACTCCATTGGAAGCTGGGAAGAGCTCGAAGACGCTTTTCGGGCAAATTTTCAATGGACTTATGTCCGACCCCCGGATGCGGACGATTTGAGTCATATAGCTCAACAGCCCGGAGAGTCAGTCCGAAAGCTTTGGAACAGGTTTCTTACTAAACAGAACCAAATAGTCGACTGTCTGGACGCCGAAGCCTTGGCAGCTTTTAAGCATAGCGTCCGCGATGAATGGCTTGCCAGACACCTCGGCCAAGAAAAGCCGAGAACAATGGCAGCATTAACAAGCCTCATGACCCGCTTTTGCGCGGGTGAGGACAGCTGGCTAGCCAGATGTAGCACCAGCGACCCAAGTACATCCGAAGTTAGAGATGGAAACGGGAAATCACAACGCAGCAAAAATAATAAGCGTCAGAATAAAGAAGACGGCCCGAAGAGCACGGCGGTAAACGCTGAGTTCAGAAGCTCTCGGCCAGGTCAGCAAAAGCCGCCCCCTAAAGGCGCTAGAGATGAACTGTCCAGCCTGAACAAAATTCTGGACCAAATATGTCAGATCCATAGCACCCCTGGTAAACCCGCTAATCATACCCACAGAGAATGTTGGGTCTTTAAGCAGTCTGCCAAGCTGAACGCCGTACACAAGGGGGAGGATACACCAAGCGAAGACGAGGATGAGCCTCTCAAGCAAGACACTGGGGAACAAAAGAAATTTCCACCAGAAGTCAAAATAGTAAACGTGTTACACGTGATCAAGGGGAGAAATAAAGCGGCACTCCCAGAGAAATATGCCCAAGGGCCTATCACCGCGGAGTCCTGCCACTGGTCGGCTCAACTGATCACTTTTGACCATCGGGATTACTCAGCAAATATCCGGCATGCAGGATGGGCTGCCCTGGTATTAGACCCAATAATTGACGGATACCATTTCACACGAGTCCTAATGGACGGTGGCAGCAGTCTAAACCTGATATATCAGGACACAATCCGCAAAATGGGGATAGACCCAACGGGAATTTGCCACAACAATACTACCTTTAAAGGAGTAACGCCAGGCCCAGGGGCTCACTGCACGGGCTCCCTGCTACTACAAGTTATATTCGGCTTCCATGATAACTTCCGTAGCGAAAATTTAACCTTCCACATTGCTCCGTTCCAAAGTGGCTATCAAGCACTACTTGGACGCGAGGGTTTTGCTTGCTTTAACGCAATACCGCACTACGCTTCCCTCACGCTTAAGATGCCCGGTCCACGTGGCATCATTACAGTAAATGGAAATATTGAGCGATCCCTACGCGCCGAAGAGAATGCGGCTTCCTGGGAAGCCGCACACTAAAACGGCCTCACCAACTAAAGTATTTGATAGGTCCTCAAGACCACGGACACGGTTAGACGAGTCCGGCACAACTGTATGTAATTCGCACAGGTTTGATGGCCACACCCCTATCACAAATACAAGGGGCTCAACGCGCATAGACAAATGACCATCGTGCTACACCTGTCCAGGATACGGCACAACGGAGACACAGGCGCAGACGTGCAGCAGGGACCCGTTTCAAGGATTCTTTTCAGATTAAGACCCTGCGTCAACCTTTTTTACTGTCTCTTGTTGATATACATCCCTCAGATTCTCAGTATAATTGAGAAGGATGCTGGCGTCTTGGCATGTGGCCACGTCAGAATAATGCACGTACCTAAACACCATGGGCTTCTTACAAAGGGCACTGATTAGGCCCGGTTCAAACCATAAAGACCGAATACCTTAGGGAGTGTTCGGCGTCGTGAGTTTGGCCCTATATGCATCAGCTGCGAATCATGTCTCTGGTCAAATGTTGGGTTTGCCCGGCTCCTATGTTTTGTTACCTTACGTTCCGCTCTATCGGCTAAGGTAGCACTAGGAGAACTACTACGATTGTGCCCCGGGTCATCCGGACGAGCACCTCAGTAGAGAAAGCCGAAAACTGACTGTCATGATATAGCGTGAGACTGGTCAACCACTCAATGACCTATCGGAATGTTAGAATTCTTCCACCTTAACGAAGGGCCGTTTCCCGGCCAGGCATGTACGCACCCCGAATTCGGGAGAGTGCGGAGCCACCAGGGGCTATATAGTAGCCCCACCGTCAAACTCCTATGGCTAAGTGAAAGTGTTAAAGCATTATAGTCTGGTTGCCTCGTTCGTTGTGCTATCACCTCCTTAATAGGACCAAGACGTTGGGTTAAGTGTGAACACGCGTCTTCTGCGAACACCTCCGCATTATATGCGTGGGGGCTGAAGCCGACGACTGCAATCTTTCAGGTTATACACATGTATACAAAAACGGCCGCACACGAGGCATCATACTACTTTCAGGCAAATGTATAAACACAGCCTTAATAAATTTGATAAAAACATTATGTTTACAATGGGAATACATGTCACTCAAACATAATATTCTTCAAGCACTGGGCCTCTATCAAACGAGCACCCTCAAGAACCTCTTCGAAATAGTGCTCGGCAGCCACTTGGCCTATGGCCGAACCCTGCGCTGCAATAGTGGTAGCATCCATCTCCGCCCTGTATGCTTTAACACGGGCAAGGGCCATCCGCGAGCCTTCTATGCACGCCGACCTCTTCATCGCATTGATGCGCGGCACCGCACCAAGGAATTACTGCACTAAGCTGAAATAGCTGTTCGGCTTCGGCTTTTTCGGCCACAACTGATCCAGGACAGACCTCATGGCGAGTCAGGACAACCTATTGAGTTCGGCCCATTCGGCTAGCTGACCAGTCAATGGAAGCGGACGCTCTGGAATGTTAAATTGCGACCAGAACAGCTTGTCCACTTCACAATCTGTTTGATCTCGGAAGTATTTGGCCGTATCGACAGCGCTCGCCGCCAAGTCCATATATGTGTCTGCCGAACTCCACAGCCGATCCAGAGGGGCATACCGCGCATCTCCGAACTTCCTCTACAGCATAAAGGGCTTCCCAACCACAATATCCCTGGCTTCACGCAACTCCTCCTTCTTCGCTCTCATAGTAGAGCGGGTGTCTTTGTTCGCCATCGTGGCCTTCTCAAGTACCATTGCCTTCGCTCGGTTTTCTTTTTCAAGGAACTGGCAATGGTCGGCAGTGTCTTTTAACTTTACGGCCATCTTGGCCATCTTCTCTTTGCTTTCACAATGCGCGGCCTTCTCGGCTTTCAACTCTTCGGCCGCCTTCAAAGCAGCCGCATTACTACTCCTTGCTTGTTCTTTGGCTCAGGCAAGTTCCGCCCGCAGGGTTTCCACGGTGGCAGCTCCATCTGCAGTCACAACATATTAAAGATACTAGCATCATGCTGCTCTTACTTTGTGACATTCGGCAAAAAATACCACTTACCATGTGCCTCGTCAAGCCTCTTGTTAACAAGCTCGATGTCGGCATCCGCCGCATCCAGTTGCCGCTTCAGTTCGGCAAACTCATGAGTCCGGCTAGCCACCGAAGCTCCCACTACCTGCACATTAAAGCGGTATGGTTATTGCCTGGGACTACGATCCTCTGTTTGCCGCTGTTCTCGGCGACAACCAAAGTCTCAGGGGCTACTATTGTAACGCCCTCGATGCGGCTATATCTCCCACGTGTCGAAGCACGACTTAGAGGCATAACCGCATTGAAAGCAATGTCGCAAGTGAGGTAATCTTCACACAATCCGTTGTAATACATAAGGGAAAAGATACATAGTTGGCTTACAATCGCCACTTCACACAATTACATAAATAAAGCATTACAACATCCAAATACAATCAAGGTTCGACTACGGAACCAAAATAAAAAAAAGAACCCCAAATGCGACAAGGTCCCCGGTCGACCCCAACTGGGCTCCACTACTGATCAACTAGAACGAAACAACACAAAGGACAAGATCTTCATCGAGCTCCTCCTGAGCTTGGTTGCGTCATCTGCACGGTCTCATCGGCACCTGCAAGCTGGTTTTGGAAGTATCTGTGAGCCACGGGGACTCAGCAATCTCGCACCCTCGCGATCAAGACTATTTAAGCTTATGGGTAAGGTAAAAGGTATGAGGTGGAGCTGCAGCAAGCGACTAGCAAATATGGTGGCTAACATACACAAATGAGAGCAAGAAGAGAAGGCAAAGCACGGTCGATAAAAGTATGATCAAGAAGTGATCCTAAAACAAACCTACATCAAGCATAACTCCAACACCATGTTCACTTCCCGGACTCCGCCGGAAAGAGACCATCACGGTTACACACGTAGTTGATTCATTTTAATTAAGGTCAACTTCAGGTTTTCTACAACCGGACATTAACAAATTCCCATCTGCCCATAACCGCGGGCACGGCTTTCGAAAGTTCAAATCCCTGCAGGGGTGTCCCAACTTAGCCCATGACAAGCTCTCACGGTCAACGAAGGAATAGACCTCCTCTCGAGACATTCTGATCAGACTCGGTATCCCGGTTCTTCAAGACATCCTCGACAATGGTAAAACAAGTCCAGCAAGACCGCCCGATGCGCCGACATCCTGATAGGAGCTGCACATATCTCGTTCTCAGGGCAACACCGGATGAACACTACGTACAACTAAAACCAGCCCTCAAGTTTACCCGAGGTGGCGCCGCAAGTGGCTCTAGTTTGGACCAACACTTAGACAAGCACTGGCCTGGGGGGTTAAAATAAAGATGACCCTTGGGATGCGCGACTCCCAAGGGAAAAGGCTAGGTGGCGAATGGTAAAACCAAGGTTGGGCCTTGCTGGAGGAGTTTTATTCAAAGCGAACTGTCAAGGGGTTCCCATTATAACCCAACCGCGTGAGGAACACAAAATCCGGGAACATAACACCGATATGACGGAAACTAGGGCGGCAAGAGTGGAACAAAACACCAAGCATAAGGCCGAGCCTTCCACCCTTTACCAAGTATATAGATGCATTAATTAAATAATATATATTGTGATATCCCAACAGGTAACCAATGTTCCAACAAGGAACGAACTCCATGTTCCAACAAGGAACAAACTTCAATCTTCACCTGCAACTAACAACGCTATA
Organism: Triticum aestivum; assembly: GCF_018294505.1. Classification (NCBI taxonomy): domain Eukaryota; kingdom Viridiplantae; phylum Streptophyta; class Magnoliopsida; order Poales; family Poaceae; genus Triticum; species Triticum aestivum. The sequence goes on from NC_057794.1 coordinate 407,984,454, forward strand.
AGAGGGGCTGAGCAAAGCGGTAACATAGACAATCAACGGTTTGCTAGGACAAGGTGAGTTAGAGGCTTGGTTTAACAATATGGGAGGCATGATAAGCAAGTGGTAGGTATCGCAGCATAGGCATAGCAAAAGAGCGAGCAACTAAGCAAGCAAAGATAGAAGTGATTTCAAGGGTATGATCATCTTGCCTGAAATCCCGCAAGGAAGAAGAACGAGTCCATGAAGAAGACAAACGGACGTAGTCGAACGAATCCTCACAACACGACGTTAACGGAACCAACCCGAAGAAGCAACACCGGAAAAGAAGCACACAACATAGTAAATAACCAACACATGAACATGGTATGATATGCGGGATGCGGTATGTGAAGCATATGCATGATTTGCAAAGGAATGATAGAACCTGGCCTCAACTTGGAAATCCAAGTGTGCCACTGGAAAGATGAGATGAAATTGCTTGAAAACGATATAAAGATCACCAGAATCGGAGTCACGGTTTGGAAATGGCAAGCGATTCAAATATGGCACCGATCTGCGATATACAACAAGTAGTCATCTAAATGCAACAAGATGAACATGCTACAACACCCAAACATGGCATAAAATACATGGCTGGAATGCATTCATGATGCTTAACAAAAGTCTAGCACTGAGCCACGGCCAATTCATCCATTAACAGGTTCAAACAAGCATGGCAAAAGTGCAAACAGTAAACAGATCTCAGACTTGGTGAAATTAACACTTGTCTGGAATTTCAGATCAGATAGCACTCTTCGGAGCATGAAAACTATATGCTACATGACCTGAACATGGCAAAGTAAAGCATGGCATGGAGCTACTCAAAGAGCTTAACAAAAGTCCCTTAGTGACCTTGAGCCAAAAGGGATCAGAAAATACAATTGCAAGCATGTGAACATGGCAAAAACATAAATAGTTCACAGACTTAGTGAAAACTGGAGCGTGCTGAAAACAGATATCAAGTAGGCATGTTTACGAGCTCGATGCACTCACTACAGAGCAAGGCATGACCATCTAAGCATACACCCATTAAGAATACACATTATACAAGCTAGACATGGCAAGAACAATAACATAGCATGCACGGATCAACTACAACATCGTCGGCAAAATCGCTAACAAGTAGACAATCTGCCCAGATTCACGAAATGACAAAAGTAGAGCTCGATTGACTCAATCTAGGGTGCTCCATAATTACAAACAAAGACATGGATGGATAGAGCACTACAAGACTAACAAAACATCCCTACTGATCATCCTCAAAAGAGGCGCGGATCACTAGGAAACAACATGAACATATCGCCATATGAGATAAACAGCTCAAGGACTTAGTGGAAATGCTAAGTCCCTGAAATCAGAATTACCAAGTGCCTCACTTTGCAAGCTTGTGCTAGTCACCACACACATCACAAAAATACATGGGTTGCACCTCTGGAAAGATGGCAAAACCCTTAACAAAATATATGTAGAGATCATGGGCATATCATGCACACAATAATCATGGCAAAAATGACAAATATCTAATTGGAGCAGCAGATCTGACAATTATCTCAAGTAGCATACTTCCAACAGCATTTCGGGCATCAAGATGAACTCAAATGAAAATGATGCAATGGAATGAAATGATGTATTCTCTAAGACGAACATTTTGATATGCTATATGCATGAATCGGAGCTACGGATGCAAAGTTACGGGGCTATGAACATGAGCACTTGGATCTGGGATTTCGGGACTTAGAAGAATAACCACCTAGGGTTTACTGTTCATCCGCGGCGGATCCAGATCGGCGCACGGATCGAGGTTGGCCGGGGCACGCACTCCGGTGAGGCGACGACGGCCGGGGTCGATGGGGGAGGACGGCGGAGGGCGGTGGGGTGGCCGGATCCGTCGCCGGGCGGCGGCGGCGCGGAAGCGGCGAGGAGGTCCGGTCGAGGTGGCGGTGGCCGGTGGTGGGGCGCAGCGTCGCCGGCCGGCAAAGGGCGGCGCACGGCGTCACGGGCGAGGAGGAGGCGAAGGCGCCCGACGACGGAGGGAGTGGGTTGCGGGGGCCGAGATTGGGCCTAGCGGGCTTCGGCGATGTCGGGCGCACCGGCGCCACGTGGCGGAGCGCGGTAGGTCGGGCGGCAATGGGCGGACGCTGTCCGGTCCACTCCGGACACGTCCGGCGGCGACAGAGGTTGGATATAGGGTTTTCGAAGGGGGAAGGAGAAGGAGATTTTCGGGGAACCTTTAAATAGGCATAGAGGGAGCTAGGGGAGTCCAAAAGAGGTGCGGTTTTTGGCCACGCGATCGTGATCGAACGATCTAGATGATGGAGAAGGCTTAGGTGGGTTTTGGGCCAAATTGGAGGGGTGTTGGGCTGCAACACACACGAGGCCTTTTCGGTCCCTCGGTTAACCGTTGGAGTATCAAACGAAGTCCAAATGATACGAAACTTGACAGGCGGTCTACCAGTAGTAAACCAAGGTCGCTTGGCAAGTCTCGGTCCAATACGGAAATGTTTAATCCCCACACACGAAAGAAAGGTAGGAATGACCACCGGAGGAGAACGAAGCGCCGGAATGCAAAACGGACAATGGGGAAAATGCTTGGATGCATGAGACGAACATGTATGCAAATGAAATGCACATGATGACATGATATGCAATGCATGACACACAAGCAATGACAAGGAAACAACAACGAATAACTGGAGGACACCTGGCACATCGGTCACGGGGCGTTACAACTATCTACACAGGGCACACCTAAAAATGTGCGGTACCATCACAAATGTACATCATTTTACGTACCTCAAAGCCCGTCAGTAGACTCATAAAGGCATCATGCAACCCGCTTTCGGCGGATGAAATCCTTTCCATCACCATACCCTAATGAGCGTTATCGGAGGGGTTCGAGTTCGATGCGGTGTAGGGGAAGTGGACGTTCTCGCGACTATAGTCGTTCATGTTCTTAGTCGCACAAGTTTTCTTAGATGTTCAGGGTCACGGCGAGAAACTTGACGTCCACGGTGTCCTCGAGGGTCGACGGTAGTGGTACTTGGCAAAATGCACATCGAGGGTATTTGTTCTCGTATCGACGTGGTACATGGCGATTTCGGAGACAATAGAAGACGAACTTGGTGGTCCTCGTTGAACTAGTACTTAGCGTTAGTGATACACATTTCGAAAGCAGTTCACAACGATGGTAGCCGAAACTTGGTGATCCGAAGGGGTACTTGACGAATAACGACTGTCGTGGTACTTGGCGATAGTAGTCGTACAAGGGTTTTAGCCGGCCTTGGCGGTTCATCGTGTAGCCATAAACGTTCTGTAGATGTTCATGTCGTCGTAGCCGTTCGGATCTTGGAGCGATGGTAGTCGTTCACTTGACGGTCTTGAAGGACTCGAAGGGTACTTGGCAGTCTGTCGTGGTACTTGGTATTGTTCCTTGTTCAGTGGTCGTTGGACTTGGCGTCAGTAGCACCGACAGTTGGAGGTGCATGATGACAACGATGCGTCGTGGTCTGGTACGAGTGCAGGGGGTGGGGCGGATGACGCAGATGGGCCTCGCTGGGGGTCCATGGCAGAGGCGAGCACTGGTGGTGGATCGACCCTCTGCCTGCTTGAAGCAGGAACACGGCGGCGTAGTAGCAGCTAGCGAGGCATGGGGGAGGTCTAGCGCGGCGCCGGAGATGGGGAACGGGTGCAGGAAGATGGACCCGGCCAGTCTTGAAGGAGATCGAGGCGCAGGAGGCAGCTCGAAGCAAAGGAGGCGGCATACGGCAACCCACGCTTCTGGCGGCTCGATGTAGGGGCGTGGGGGCGCTCGAGGCAGGGCCAGAACCTGCGGGTGGTGACGCGAGAGGAACCGGGTGGAGGAGACCCGAGTGGGCAGGGCGCTCCAGTGGGGTAGGAAGGACGGCGGCGGCAGCCATGGGAGGTGGAGCTCGCGGCAGGAGGGAGCAATATGGCATTGTAGCGGTGCGGGAACGACGGCTCCAATGTGGGGCTGCCCAAATCTCACCGGAGTCATGGTCAGAGGCGGGCGGCGCGGCTTCTTGAGGAGCTTGGGGCGGCCCTGGAGGAACAGGCGCGTGATGGAGGCGGGTAGAGCAGAGGGAGCGAGGGGAATCAGGGGAGAAGACGGTCACGGGCGAGAGGAGGGGTCGAGCGCGGTGCCTCCTCTCCTGGCGGCGCGAGGGAGGGATCGAGAGGGAGAGGTGCGCGAGGGATCGGGCTAAGGTAGCGCTAGGGTTGGGTTAGGTTAGGTGGGCTTAGGGTTAACAGGGGAAAGACTGGGCCTTTGCCTTGGGCCGAATGGGCCGGCCTAGCTACAGGTTGCGGCTAGCACAGCAGGGGAGGCCCAGCTAGCTCTCTTCTCTCTCCTCTTTCTTCTAAAAAACAGAGAAGTAGAAGAAAGGAAAAAGGAGAGAAGAGAAGGTTGGAAGAGGAATTTGGACATGCGGTTAATTTTCTTGGACTCACAAAAATAAGTTTGACCCAAGAAAATTAGTTTGAATTGGGACTTGGTAAAAGGAAGGTCCAAAAATGTTGAGGTTTTTGGTGGAATTCCGAAAAACGACGAAAGAATTTATGGACAAGGTTCGAGGTCAACAAGTGAGATAAAAAGGCATGGGAAAATTTTGCAAGTGTGTTTTAGGTGATTCCATAAGGATGGATTATTTATCATAGCTCCCTAATATTGGGAGGGTATGTTATAAAGAGAACTCATCATGTGAATTCCCTCGGTTTAAATGGATCAAAGATCCATACAGTTTACTTAGTTGAGTTAAGAAAAAGAAATGACATGATGGCATGATGACATGATGCAATGCACACCATGCAAAGATGAATGCAACAGGCGAAACAAATCACACAAAAAAACCTGGAAACCCTGGAAGGCATCTGAAGCTCCGGTCTTGGAGCGTTACAGAAGGCGACCAAGTCGGTGTCGCGGTCGTCCAAGGCCGGGCTCCAGTTCCCCGTCGGCCGCATCGCGCGCTACCTCAAGGCCGGCAAGTACGCCGAGCGTGACGCCGACTTCCTTGTCTCTACTTCCCCTTCCCGGCCTAGCCTCCATCCTCTCTCTACTTCCTTGCATGATCCCCTTTTTTGGGTTGGATTTGAACTGGCAGGTGACCTCCATGGACGACATCGACAATGAGGAGGAGGACGACCAGGATCTGCGTCCCACTGCCTCCCACTTCAACGCCGACCACCTCCTCGCTTGTTCCACCGGCTCAGTCCGCTGCTCCGGCCGCCCCCTCTGTCCGCCCGCCGGTGGAGGGTTCGGCGCTTGTTTTTTCGGTGAGCATGCTCTGGGCGTGTGGAGGAAGGGGAAGGAGTATGGCGGGGAAGGGGAAGGCAGAGGAGGTGTACGTGGCGTCGAGCGACCAGGGCACCACCCAGTTTATGTCGAGTACGAAACTTCAGTCTTAACTGTAAGCTCATTCAGTGTTTCAGGTTTGTCCACTAGGTGCTCTGCGCTTTAATATGTTGATTCCATTGTTAGTTAGGACTCGATGTGATGCCAAAACTAGGATCATGTGCTGCACTTGATTGATCTGCGATGATCTCAAGATGTCATAGTGCTACATAGTGCTACATAGTAGTACAAAGCCAAGCAAACAGATCGTGTATGGTGTATATAATAACCATTTGGACATCTGGATGTCCAGTATTACTGTCAGACAGCTCTTTGATGTGATTTTGCACCTGTAAAACTTAAACTGATTTCTACTTTCTTCTTCAGCAGGGTGATCAGGTTGGGGGGCTGGTGTCGACCATATGGACCAACGACACCCACAACATGTACATCAGCTCCATGGAGGCGTCCTTCATGCAGCAGCTCTATGGCCAGTAGCAGCACCACCACCACGCCACTCCCGGCAGGAGCATGATCCATGTGGGTAGTGGCCATGGGCTCAAGGTGCTCCAAGAGGGAGCCTCTGATAACCTCGGGTCTAAGAAGAACGTGCCTCGCCCGCGTGATGTTGGTGCACGAGGCCTGCCCGAGGATCTATGGGCGAGGTATTTCAAGCTGCGTGATTCCGCTATGAATCGTTGTGGTGATGGGATTGGTGCTTCCGATGGTGAATCGGGCACCGATACAGTTCAAGCGATGGCTCCGAAGCATGGAATAGGAGTGAGCACTTGCGTCAGAGGAAAATCCTATTGACAGAACCTCAGGTTGCTACACTTTTCATCTTGTTTGCTGATTGTTTCCTTTAGTGTATGTTTTGTTCAGTTTGACAGAAGTTTAGAATTGTTACACGGTGTTGGCTGGCTGTTAGTCTGATATTAATTCAGAAGCATTGATTTTCCTTGGTATATGTTGTGTTCAGTTCTGGTAGAAGTTCAGAACTGTTATGCAGTGTTGGCTGTTACTGTGATATGAATCTACAAGTGTTGATTTTCCTTGGTACATGTTGTGTTCAGTTTTGGCAGAAGTTCAGAACTGTTATGCGGAGTTGGCTCTTAGTCTGATATGAGATGCGCATATATTTTTTGCATCTTATATAGGCATTATGACATGTATCTCTTGTGCCATGCTTTGTTACCAACTAGTTAGAGATAAATCAATTCATTTGGCTTTTGCTCACTGTTTTTTCTGTCCTGTGTTGCTCATACTATATGTACAGCCTGTTGTTGAACTTTCTTACCCTGACGGTTGTAGTGTAAAAAGTGAAAAAAGTCAAAACCTAGCTGAAACTTTCTTGCTTTCGACATCTAGTGTTAGCACTCTTAAGTAAGGAGCCTTGAGTCAAGAGCTTCTTGTAATTGTAATGACTAAATAATGGTTGTGTATCTACTACTGTCGTAGAGGTGACTGATTTTGTTCTGTACATTATAATAGCACATGCATGTGTGGAGTCCTGTTTGTTTCATATCTACTGCCTGCCATCATGTGCCATATTTTCCAAGTAGATTAGCACACGATCAGTGGTTTTTAGCAATTTTCTCATGCCCATGTGTGGTGAGGTAAACAGAGGACGACACACTAGTAACTGCACAACTCTGAAATGCTATTGATTACTCATTGTTACACAATGCATGGACCTACAGCTACCGGGATTTGTACTAGTTACTAGATGATGTGTGTTCTTCTTCAGTTTGATTGAAAAATTTTCCCCCTTTTTGTGCATGCATACATCTGCCCACTGAGCCACCAAACATGTTGTAAGGCTTAATCTGTCAATGGTGTGACTCTGTGTTTACATTGTTCCTGGTAGAATTATTATGCTTGGCTCTCTACTCTAGTAGTGCTGTCTCTAGAGGCGACCGTGATTTTGTTATACACATGATGATGCAAGTATGGACTGCTATTTGTTTCATATGTACTACCATCATATAAATGCCTGCCATGTTCTTCATCTCCCCTCCGTCTGATTCCTTCTGCCTGCGTTTGTTTTGTGTCTCAGATTTGTAGAAGCTACCGCTGCTGTAGGTGGAACAGGAAGAAGCCCTCATGGCTGCTGCACATCTGAAGTGGTGAGCGCCACCCCATTTTTTTGGTACTATGAAGTGTTAGTTGGTACTGTGAAGTGTTAGTTGATGGTTGGTTAGTCTGTTAATCAAAGTTTTCTTACATGCTGCGAATATATACTACAAACACCAGAGTTGATCATTAAAACATATGTCGCTCCTATTTTTTGTGTGAAAATGTACTAGTTATCTGCAATAAAAGCTAGACATGAACCAGCTCTTGCTTCTAAAGGAACATAGTATAAATTTAGACCTCGTGTGTGATGCTATAGATTTATAAATTTTGCTTTATCTTATTCCCTAGCTGGCACTATAAATTTTGCTTTGTCTTGTTGATAATGCTATATGTCTTATGCAATCAAATTACATTTCTGTTTTTTATGGTAATATAAAAAATATTCGTGCTGTCAAAATTTTCACAGTGCGTGTTTCCCTTGTACTCAATATGCTTCTAATGGCCGATCCTTCCATTTTTGTTGTGGCATCTTTACTTTCACAGGTGTTTTGTGTTCTGGAAGATGGAAGAGGAAGAAAACTTATTTTTGTTGAACTAAATTTTATGTATTCTGTTTTGTTGTACGTATCATTTGATAGTTTTGTATAAGAAAAAGTGATACTATTTTGTACGGCTTTATGGTCTGTGATGTAAACATATTTAGTGCTGAAATATGAAATTATTTGCAAAATTTGTCGAAAAGGAGGATCATTTGTACGAATATGTGAATGGGCTGAAAAGAGTACTGGACCAACATCAGGATTGAATTATTTTTTGAATGTATAAAAAGGATGAATGTAAACCAGAAATGGGCTGCACAAAATTGACCTATATTCTTGAAAGCCAAACATGCATAAAAATTGATGGGCTGACCAGTTGGGCTTGGCCCATGTAGCTGACAAAAAATAACATAAATAAATGTATTAAATGGGCTGAATTGTTGGGCTCGGCCCATGTAAAGCGTTGAATTGGACCGGGCTGAATCTTACAAACGACCTTCTCAATTGGTCGCAATTTTGCCACGTCAGATTGCCACGTCGGATCCGACGTGGCCTGGGCAGACATCCAGTGACCAAAACAAAAGGTCATGGGTTCAACGACCTTCTATTAAAGGTCGCTAATTTCAGTTTACGACCGCCGGCTTTTGACCTTTTTTTTGTCGCAAAAAGGTCGCAAATGAAAAACTATGACCTTCCAGCGGCCAATAGTGCACTACTAGGAAAAGGCCTACTAATGGCGCACTGGTTTTGCCTACTAATGGTGCATTACCAGTGCGCCATTAGTAGCATGCCACTAGTATATCTTACTAATGGCGCACCACAGGTGCGCCACTAGTATCTGGTATACTAATGGCGCACCAACTAGTGCGCCATTAGTATGTAACAGCATGCGCCATTAATGTGCCTTCCGGGGGGCATACGTAAGCATGGCTTTGTCATCCTAATGGCGCATTCTCTGTTGATGCGCCATTAGTATCCTTTGGCATACTAATGGCGCACCTGGTGGTGATGCACCATTAGTATGAATATTTGGTTTTGTTCCCTTTTCTGATTTTTGCGCAGGTTACAAAATATATTATTAGACAGAATATAAAATATACTATTAGACAGAATATAGATAGCAGCACACAGCAACATCAGATTCATCGAATACAATAGAAGATTAGTCTCCGAATACAATTCATCATATTAGTCTCCGAATTCAAAAGACCGAACAAAGATAAAACATTACAAGTCTCAAGACCGCAAGTATCGAGTTTGTCTTCACATTACAAGTCGATATCGATCATCTAAACTACCATCACATAGAAGAGAGCTGTGGTCATCACGATGAGCATCATCGCGATCAAACTGGTCTTCATCCGGTTCCTCCAACGCTCCCTCCTCTCTCCCGCTAGATAGCGGGCGTATCTAGATTCGGCCTCCGCCCTAGTGGTGTACCCTTTGTAACTATTACCGCTGAAACGGTGAACCTGTCTCCGACACTCCTCCCAGTCGTCGTAGACTCCGGGAACCTTACCCTTGTACACGACATACGACGGCATCTCTATGCACAAGCCAAACAACAGACAATACATAAGCAATATGTAAGTATGCAACAAAAGGATCGGAAGAGAAAAGCAAGACATTAATAGCACGATTCATGGTCCTACTAATAAATAGCATCGATTACATCTAAGTTGAACGACTGTCCAAACCAAAGAGACATACGAATTCATTAAAGTATAATTACAACATGAGCCAATCAATGTTTCAGAACTACACATCACTACTTTCGACTCGACTCATCGGACAGGAACGTGGATGAAGCCGCCGTCTGTCGTGATGGTCATGAAATCGCGGTCGTTGTCACCCTGCATTTGTAGCATTTCATCTATCTCACTGTTGGACGGTTGATATCTGAGGAAGAACTGCCCCGAGGTATGAAGGACATCTTGATGGATGATGTCCGCAAACTCCGACTGGATGCGAAAGAATTCTTGTCTGAGGTCCGCGTCCTGGACTGCCGACAAGCTCGCGGCCCAATCTTTGAGATTATCTGGTAGCAGAAGTTGATGATGGTCCCTTACGATCGCCCGCATGTGATGGAGGGCGTAGTAGGCATCCTTCTGACCGCCAGGCGGCTGCTTGACGCAGCAGAACTTCGTATTGTGTGAGAACATGTGCTTGCCGTACTTACGAACTGCCCTGGTGAAGGTGCCTCCAGATTTGGCGTAGGCGGGGAGAACATCATCAAGAACTTTCTTGACATTTGTGTAGTCTATCTTGGAGTTACGGTTCGGGTCTAAATACGTGGCCATGGAATATTTCGGGCTTAAGAGGATGAGTGTGCAATGTGTGTCACTGCACAGAACACGGAATGTTAGAAAAAAAAGAACGATCGAAATCTAAGAAATCATATGTTACGGGGCGGTTAAGGGATGACTTACTCGGGAAAGTAAGCCACAAGGAAGTTATCCTTATCTGGGTTTGCCAGAATGACGCCTTCGAGGTGTGAACTCGCAACTTGGCGGTCCCCAGCGCTGCTCAAGTGCTTGGCACGCATGTAGAAGGGGTCGACTATCACGATGTCCGGGGTCTTGTCTCTAATGATCCGCATCTCCATACTCAGCGAAAACAGCCGAACGAAGGTGTAGTGCAGCGGATGAAGGTTAAACATAGCAAAGATGTCATCAAACCGCAGGACGATCGTACCCCCGATGTCGCCATCCACAAAGCCCTTGCCCTCTGGCACCTTGGCCACGAAAACCGGGTATGCCACATCCTTCTCTCTGAGACGCCGCTTCTCCAAAGAAAGAACACTGTCGTGCAGACTCCGCATAGCACCGGTTGCAGCATTCAGCATATTTGGCGGTAGCATCGCCCTACCCGCCACATGCACCCTCCTCGAGATATCCTTAGGTGAAGGTGGCCCGTCCTGAGCACGGATCGAACTCGGTGCCGGCTGGCTCGCACCGGCGCCCTTGTTAGTCTTTCGTTTCCGTCCCTTCTTCTTGATCTCCTGTAATGGGACCGAGTTCTGCTCACAGACCGCCTTCTTGAGCGTGTTGGGGCTGATAATATTTCGCACCTCAGCTATCTGAGGCTCGGTGAAGGCGGGAGCTGGAGGCGTGTCCTGAGAACTGAACGCCAGACGACGCCTGTTGCAATTGGATTTCTCCGCCGTACCAGCTAGATCGCGGTCGTCTTGGTTGGGTTCTTGAGAAAGAGGCCCGCAGAACTCATCAGCGTACCCACGTTCGGCAAAGTACTTATCAACTTTGGTAAATGTACCGTCGTCGTTGTCGTCGCCGTCCGGATCCTGTGCCATAGGGCTGTCCGGATCCTGTGCCATAGGGATGTCCGGCAGGTCCGGTAGCGTTGCGGCGTTCTTGCCATGGCTTGGCGCCGGCACGACTGGCGGTCTTGTCTGTGGGGTGGTGTCCCCCGCCCCCAAACGAATCTGGCTCTTCGGCCAAAGCAGGGGCCAGTTTACGCAGGTGCTGAGGGTCATCTCATCTTCTTCGTCGGCCCCAGCGGGTCGAATCGGAGGTAACAGCTCGTCGCAGCCTGGCAGCACCCGAACCACTTCAACCCTATACATTGTGGGTGGCATCGGATTACCGTGGAACATGGGGTTGCCCGGTTGAATGATTCTGCCCTTGGCGACATCGACCAACTCGGCGCCCACGAAATGCAGAAGAGTGCAAGGAACGTCGGCGGTGCCCTGCGAAAACATGTACAGGGCGTCAAGGATGCCCAGTCAAAGGCAAGGAGATGAAGTCATCGGCCGAGAGGCTTGGTTACCGTGATGCCGTCGAGCTCGGCTAATGTCGAGGCACCGCCAACGGCGGGCGTGCAACTGACGGAGGGGGCGCTTGCTGGCGAGGTGCCGGCCGGCGTACACCCGGGTGCATTAAGCTCCAATGCCCGTGCCGGCGCCGGAGACACGAATACCGCCTCCGCCGGAGACACCAATGGCGCCGCCGCCGGAGACACCAATGGCGCCGCCTGCGCGCTGTGCGAGTTGCTGGCCGTGAAGCTGGGAATCGGGGGAGGCCCCTGTTGGCCGCCCGCAATCCACGTCGTCAGCCCATGAATCAACGTAGGCACCATGGCGTTGAGCGTCGTTCCAAGTTGTTGTTGCACTTGCTCTTGGACAAGCTCCGGAATCCGCGCCACTTGTGCCTTGAGTTCTTCAACCTCGCGCGTCTGGCTTTCCGAGCTGGTCTTTTTCTCCTTCCGCACACCAGCGGTATAGTATGACCCCCATTTTGTGGACAAGCCTTTGCCGGCCACACGACCAGCTGATGTCGGCTTAGTGAGCTTATCCTTGTTTTTCATTACGTTCAACGCCCTATTTAAAGGGGTGTCGAAAGGGGAGCTCTTAGACGACCCCGCGCTACTGCTTTCAGTGTCCTGCGAAAGGAACGTGAACCATTTAGAAATATTGGGGATTAATTAGAGTGCAACCATATGGAGCTAATTACGCGGGGGTGTATTCCTTACCAGAAGAAGCTCAAGCGCCCTGGTCTTCGGATCCGTGGTAAGCTCCTTTGTTATCGGGTCCTCCTTGTACCGGGCCCTGACATAGTTCCTGGTCTGCTTGTCACCGCTGTATTTCTCGAAGCGGGGCGGTAGGCCTTGCTCGGCACGCTCCGCGTCCTCCTTGTCCCATATAGGCTCCGCCACTCTGTAACCGCCGGGACCGAGTTTGTGTTCCCCTAAGTTCAACTCCCGCATTTCTTTCCCCCACTGACTTGATTCGGAGGTTGCACTGCTCTCGCACTTGATCTTGAACTCCTTGTACTCATCTTCGCTCATCAAAGGATATTTCGCCTTGATCTTCTCATAACTATCACCTTTATCAATCATTCTCTTCACCGCGCTTTTCCAAGTAGACAGGGCCGTGCTCATCTTCGTGAGGGCGGCACTGTTCACTTTATTCCCTGAGAGGCGTGTGTTTTCAAATTCGGCGGGGAACTTGTATCGTTCGTGCAGCTTCGTGAAGAGGAGGTTGCGCAAATTCCCTCGGTCCTTATGCCTAAGGTTCTCGGTGTTGATCGAGACGGTGCTCCGGAGAATGCACCCGAGCTGAAGCGAGTACCCCTTGACTATATGTTTGGGCTCCGTTGGATTCCCGTCGGAGTCCACTTGAGTGAATTCCTCCTTGAGGGTGCGGAGCGCATTCGGGCGCCGGTCCTTCCTTTGCTTCTTCGGTTGGCTGCCATCTGTGTGTGCGCCGCCATCATCAGTGGTGGCATCCTCGGCGGCACCATCAGTGGTGTCATCCCCGACGCCACTAGGGGTTGTGTAATCAGGATCGGTGTCTTCCGCGGCGTCCTCATAGCGGTGAGGTTGTTCCTCCATCTCCTGGGACAGCTCCCAGAATTGCTTGCCGCCCGAACCACCGGCCTCATCGTTGTGGGCCATGTTTCGCTCTAAATAGGAAAAAAGTTTGGTCAAAAAGTTGGTTATTGTCAAGGAACAAGATCATGGTCTCATCATTTAGGGTTTGTCGACACCGAGGCACCCTAAAAGCCTAAGCTTTCATCATTTAGGGTTTGTCGACGCCGAGGCACCCTAAAAGCCTAAGCGTACATCATTTAGGTTCTCATCGACACCGAGGCATCCGGGGCAGCCAAGTTAAGTTTTCATCATTTAGGGTTTATCGATGCCGAGGCACCCTAGGTTGGGCCTAATCACTAGGCACTAATCACTTGGCTCTATTGCCACCTATGTTGGGTTTATCATCTAGGGTTTATCGATGCTAAGGAGAATTCTAAGTTGGGCCTAATCACTTGGCTCTATTGCCACCTATGGTTTAATGCAGGAAGAATAAAGGGGCAGTTGATCCTACTTAATTAAGTACTAAGATACCCCGGCCCATGCATTATCGCAAGTACCCCATATGTCCTATTTTTAGCAAAGTCATGCTAAAATTCACGGAAAATTTCAGCATGACCTTTGCTGAAAATAGGACATATGGAGTACCCGAATTTGCCGGAACGGAAGTTAATCGACATTCCGGCAAACTCAAGGGCCTCTCGGGGTACCTGCAAATTCATCACGACACGATGGTCGGAGACAAAACCCAGCAAACTAGCACCACAATGTGCCTCTACTTTCATATGGATGAAAAGGCCACAGACCATATGGTCCTCTGCTTTCATATGGACAAAAATCAGCTCAACTTATGTGAGCTTCCATTCCAGATCTAATAGCAGCAAGTTGTTCACTTGTAGCTCAACTTATGTGAGCTGCCTTCAAGAAAAGAAATCTGCAGTGGCACATCTGCTCTCTGAATACATTGGCAAGAAACAAAACAACACCTAGTACCATCCATCTGCTATGGCCGTATCATGCAGTTTAACTAAGCACTAACAGGTAATTATATAACAGAAAACTTGGCGCGTACGTGTCACTTAGCTTGGGCAAGCAACATACCTCGTCCTCTTGGTTAGTCCAAACAAGCTGTATGCTGAGCCTCAACTCACCACCTGCACATTTTACAGCACCCATGAAATTTTCACGATCAGGAAGAAAAACAGGGTTTTCAACTACTATATTCAGTTTCATGGCATCAGTTGAACAGTTGAAAAAGAACAAGCTTCATTTAAATATCTTGCTGCTAACAAACATAACTAATGTCAGTACTCAAAAAATAGAGTGACCACACAGGGAACAAACAAACTATTCACTTTTTATTTCTTCAGAATTGGACCAGACAGAGAACAACTCCTTGGAAGCAAACTTATATGAAAAGGTTCAGCAACTTGAAACGTAACTCTTATATGAAAATCTTCTGTATGATCAAGTAAGCAGAGCACATGTATATACCTGTATCACTGTCTTGGAGCCAACAAACGCCTCAATTTTTCTCCAACCGTGATCGAACCTGATCGCCTATGCTTCTTCTTTCACTCTCCTGCATAAAGTTATTGTTACTACCTGGGAGGGATTATATGCTTGTTTACCACTACTAATACCATTTTTTAATATAATCTTCATTCTCCTGCTATTTCTTTTCTTACAAGTGTTGATGCCATAGTGTCTCAGGTTCTTCCTAGTTAAAACATGTGATTTTGAGAAGGAATTTGCCCAATTTTCGCAGGGAGACAAAACTTAGCTAAAAATTTGATATAACAAGTAGTCCATGAAATTATATTTCCTCTAGGCAAAGTAGAAGATATTATTTTGTTTTTCCTCTAAGGTAAAGGAAATAGCCATCACTTTGAAGTGTCTAATAGATGAAATAATGCATGAGTTAGAAAGATATGTGCAAGTGTCTGAAGGCATCCTGTGAAGCAGAGCTTCCAAATTGATCTTCTTGAAACATTGTTACTAAGTAAGGCTTAATTTCATATTTCTGCAAACTAAGGTAAACCAATTATTACATGCATAAATTTCTCATTTGGAGAAGCCAAGTATCAAAGGTTTCGAACCATGAGAATTTATTGCATTTTTCGGTGACAACACGGCTAGGAAAAAAAGACTCTGATACAGAGACTAATGACGCGATGCCCCCCTCCCTTAGAGGCATTATCACAAACACCTATCAAGCACAATCCTTTCACATGTAAACTTGAGCATGCTCTGGAAAAATCACGCAGCAAGCAAAAAATTGAACAGAGGATGCAAGAGGAAGGAGGGAGGGGGATGAGGGAAGAGGGAGGAAGGACGAAGGAGTGGTGGCTACCTGCCTACGGACTGGTCGCCGGCGTAGCTCCGGGCGGCAGCGTTGCTGGGCAGGAGCGCCTGCTCCAGGGAGGGGGCGCCGCTGGTGGGAGCGGCTGCTTGATGGGGGGAGGCGCTGCTGGGGTCCTGTACCGGAGGCGGGGCAGCGGAGGGTTCGGCCGGCTGGGCGCGCCGCGGCGGCGGGCCGGCAGCGGTGGCGGCGGCTAGGAACCCTAGCTGTCGCGCTCGGGAGGGAGGTTGACGCAGGCGGGGCCGCGGGGGGAGGGGGACGGCGAGGGCGCGGGCGCGGGCGGAGGGGGGACGGTGAGGGAGGTGGTCGGGTGCGGCGGGGGAAGCGAGCACGGCCGGGGACGGCGAGCACGGGGGAAGTGGTGGGCGGTGGTGGTCAGGCGCGGGTGAGACGAGGCAGGGGAGGGATTAGAGAGAAATGGAGATTGGGGATTTTAGTGTGGGGGGAGGCTTAGCAATGGCGCACCACCCAGGGGTGCGCCATAAGTACATCCATAGCAATGGCGCACCACCGAGGGGTGCGCCATAAGTAATTTAATCTAGCCCGACTTGTCAGGTTATATACAACCTAACCCTATCTACAACAGACCCCGCCCACTAGCCCGACTGGTCAATACGCAGCACACACACCAGGAGGTCCTGGGTTCGATTCCCAGGCTCCCCAATATTTTTTATGCATTTTAAATCCTGTTTGATATTTATTTGTGTTTAAATATGTTCAAACTTGTTTAAATCATAACAGTAATATTTTTTTATAAAAAACAGTAATAACCCCCCCAGGGGTGCGGGGGGCCGGGTGCTCGTCGGCGGCGGTGGAGCGGGGGAGGGTTGCGGTGGGTCGTCGGCGGCGGTGGAGCTAGCTAGCGGGGGAGGGTGCGGGTGGGATCGAGATCGAGATGGAGGGGGAATCGAGATCGAGATGGAGGGGGATCGAGATCAAGTGTCCTCATGAATTCAAAAAGTGCCCATGAAATTTAAAAATATTCATGATATCAAAAAGTGCCCATGAAATACAATCGAGAAATGAAGACTACGATTTAAATACAATCGATCTTAGCTAGCTATCTGTTCACAATCTTCTTGCCCTTCTTTTTCGCAAATGGAGTTCTTCTGTGGAACGGACGTCCTTTAGGTAGGGTGGTCCTGCTTCTTCTTGTGGTGTGTGCTGCTACTTCATCGTCGTCGTCATGTTCGATCTTCGGGTCGCCGTACTTGTCGAAGTCTTGCTCATTGGCTACTCCATCCATTCCGATGATCTTCCTTTTGCCTCTCCTCACGACAACACGACTGGGCTTTGACGGGTCGGTAATGAAGAAGCATTGGTCCACTTGGGAAGCCAGTACCCATGGCTCATTTTTCGCGGTGACGTTTGCGCCCGCGGTCTTGGATTTGGCTTCGGGTATAACCATGGTGGTGAAATACCGGTCTTCTTTTAGGACGCTCTTGGCCCATCTGACACGGAACATCGGGACCTTCTCTCCAGCGTAGCTCAGCTCCCAGATCTCCTCGATCCTTCCGTAGTATCTGTCCTTGTCGTTGCCGGTGTAGGATTCCATCGTTACCCCGGAGTTCTGATAACCATCGCTCTTCATGTCCTTGTCCTCGGTGTAGAATGTGTAGCCGTTGATATCGTACGCCTCATAGGTCATCAGGTTGTGCTCGGCGCCCTGTGACAAGGCGAATATGAGTTGTTCTTCCGCGGAAGAATCCTCATGTAAAGGGTACGACAGAAGCTTCTGCTTGAACCAACGCGTGAAACATGAGTTGTGCTCTTTGAGTATATCTCCGTCCGTCCTCTGTTGGCCTCGGTCATTGTACGTCTTCTCAATAAAGGTTTTGTGCTCTACCACCCAAGGATCGACCACGTCTATGTGTTGTAGCGCGACTAGGTTTGCTCTTTCAAAGTCGGCGAGTCGACCCTCGAAGTCGACATGCATTTCGCGGCGACCCTCACGGTGACCCCATCCAGCGAGCCTGCCGAGGTGCCTGTTGACGGGCAGACCAACGGGGTTCTCGATGCCTAGATAATTCGTGCAGTAGGAGATGCACTCTTCGGTCAGAAAGCCCCTGGCTATACTTCCCTCTGGACGTGACATGTTGCGAACGTATCCTTTGATGACACCATTCATCCTTTCGAACGGCATCATGCTGTGCAGGAACGTCGGCCCGAGTTGGATGATATCCTCCACGATATGGACCAGCAGATGCACCATAACGTCGAAGAATGCGGGCGGGAAGTACATCTCAAGCTCGCATAGTATCACCACGATCTCTTCCTGTAGCCTTCTGAGTTGCCTCACGCCAATCGACTTCCGAGAGATGACGTCGAAAAAGTTGCATAGGCCAAATAGCGTTTCACGGACGTGCGCGTCCATGATCCCACGGATTGCAACTGGAAGTATCTGCGTCATCAGCACGTGACAGTCGTGAGACTTCATCCCGCTGAACTTCTGCTTCGCTGGGTCTAGGTATCTGCTTATCTTCCCCGCGTAACCGTAAGGAAGTTTTACTCCTAGGAGGCAGGTGAAAAACTGCTCGATCTCCTCCTGACTTAGAGTGAAGCACGCGGGAGGGTAGTCATTTCCGGTCTTCTTGGCCTTTTTGCCTTTGCGACGACTTTCTGTGTCCTGCTTCGCCTCATCATCATCATCATCATCATCATCATTAGCGTGAAGCTCCTGCCTGATGCCCATTGATTTCAAGTCTGCCCTTGCTTTCGGCCCATCTTTGGTCCTCTCTGGCATGTTGAGCAGGGTACCAAGCAGACTCTCGCACACGTTCTTCGTGATATGCATGACATCAAGGCTGTGAGGCACACGGTGGATCTTCCAGTACGGCAAGTCCCAGAAAACAGACCTCGTTTTCCATACCTTCAGCAGCGGCTCTGGCGCCTTTCGCTTCTTTCCCGGCTCTGGCGCCTTTTGCTTCTTTCCCGGCAGTGGGCAGTCTTTCCAATTTTTCAACAGCTCGTCTATTTCCTCGCCGCTCCTCGTACACGGGCGTTTTCGGGGTTCGGTTTCACCATCGAACAGATCCTTGCGTTTCCTCCACGGGTCATCGTCGCGAAGCCACCTTCGATGTCCCATGAACACGGTTTTCGAAGACCCGGGATCTCTATCTAGCTGGCGATACGTTGTGTCATCCATGCACCTTACGCATCCAGAAAATCCGTGGACTACCTGCCCCGCGAGATATCCGTAACCGAGATAGTCGTGCACCGTCGTGAGCAGTGCGGCTCTCATAGGGAAATATTCTTTCTCTGCGGCGTCCCACGTATTGGCTGGCGTTTTCCACAGCGTGTCTAGCTCCTCCTTCAGCAGCCCCAGATACAGATTGATGTCGTTCCCTGGTTGTTTCGGCCCTTCAATTAGCATACTCATGTGAATGTACTTCCTCTTCATGCACAACCAGGGGGGAAGGTTGTACATCCACACAAACACAGGCCAGGTGCTATGTGTGCTTCTCTGGCTGCCAAACGGATTGACTCCATCGGTGCTCGCGCCCAGCACGATGTTCCTTGGATCCTTCCCAAATTCTGGGTATTCGAAGTTCAACGCTTGCCACTGGCTCGCATCCTTAGGGTGACTCAGCATCTTGTCTTTTTTATTTATCTCCGGATCATTTCCGTCATCTTCCCGCTTCTTCTCCTCCCTATCCGCGTGCCAACGCAGGAGCTTTGCTACCTTAGGGTCCGCGAAATACCGCTGCAGACGAGGAGTGATCGGAAAGTACCACACCGATTTTCGAGGAGCTTTCTTCCTCTTCTTGTATCGAGTGACGCCGCACACCGGACATATGGTAGACTCCGCGTGCTCGTCCCGATAAATGATACAATTGTTCATGCACACATGGTATTTCACGTGCGGTAAATCCAGAGGACACACGATTTTCTTCGCCTCCTCGAAACTGGTCGGGCACTTGTTCCCCTTGGGAAGACGTTCGTGCCAGAATGACATGTTCTCGTCGAAGCATGCGTCGGTCATTTTGTGTTTTACCTTCATCTCCAGAGCCATGAGCGTTACTTTCAGGCGGGTATCCTCGGGCCTGCATCCTTCATACAATGGAGTAACCGCGTCTATCTCCAGTTGATCCAGCTTGGCTTTCTCTCGGGCGGCAGCTCTTGCGTTATCCGTCTGCTTGAGAAGCAGCTCTTGAATATGAGGGTCCTGCACCCAGCCTCCATCGTCGTCTGCTCCGGCATCTTCATCTTCATGATCATGCCCTTCGTCTTGATCTTCCTCATCATCATGTACGACATCTTCTACATGATGACTGTGTACAGCATCACCGTCGTGATCATGTCCTGGAGATTCTTCGTCTTCTCGCCCGCCCTCGCCGCGGTGGTACTTGTCTTGTTGCCCTTCCTCATTTCTTGCCCGGCCCCGGCCATGGACGACTTCATAGTCATCTTCATCACCTTGCCACCGATAGCCATCCATGAAACCACGCAAGAGCAGGTGGTCCCGCACCTGCCCGGAATCCGGGTCCGCAATAAGGCTCTTCAGCTTGCATCTTCGACACGGACATCTTATCTCCGTCTCGTTCTTTTGAAGCATCTCGGCCTTCGCGGAGCTCAAAAACCTATTCACGATGCCTTCAGTCATCGTGCGGACCATGGTCGCCTGCGGGGTAGAGCAAAACGATATTTTAGAACCAAGAAAAAATTTGGCATGACCTTCCCTAAAAATAGGACCAAAAAGAATGCATAGTGCCAAAATTCTCGCCGAAACGGAAATGAATCAAAACATTCCGGCAAAATATTGGCAACTATCGCATTTCAAATACCGGTACCTTCAAACACAAACATATATGCAACACCACAAACACATGCAACACCACAAACATACATAGATCTAGCTAGGCCACAAAAAGTGCATGTGCACGTTGTTGGAGCGAGCTAGGGAGAAAAAAAGTAGATCTACATCATGAAGATAGCTTTCCCCTTACTTACCTATCAAAAAAAGGTAATTTCACCACTTAATTTTGATGAATCTATGGTGGAAATGAGGTGAGGAGGAGGAGGCAGCCGAAAGCTTGGAGAAGGAGGTGGAGGGAATGAAGTGGGGAAAGTGAGTGGGTAGGTGTGGGGCTGTCCAAAATATCTTGTTGGGGTCCCAGGTTACTAATGGCGCACCACAAGGAAATGCGCCATTAGTAACCCTGGTTACTAATGGCGCACCTGCAGGTGGTGCGCCATTAGAAGTTTTGCAAAAAAGTAAAAAATATAAATATATATACTAATGGCGCACCGTGTAATAGTGCGCCATTACTAGTTTAAACTAGTAATGGCGCACTGTGAAACGGTGCGCCATTAGTAGTTTTGCAAAAAAAGAATAAGAAAAAATTACAGTAATGGCGCACTCTCTGCCTGGTGCGCCATTACTAGTTAGAACTAGTAATGGCGCATTGTCGACCTGATGCGCCATTAGTATGTATGGAAAAATGGAAAAAAAATTAATACTAGTGGCGCACCCTGTTTCTAGTGCGCCATTAGTGTCTTCCACACTAATGGCGCATCACCAACATGTGCGCCATTAGTATATAGTAGTGGCGCACTTCTTCCCTGGTGTGCCATTAGTATCAATCCTATCTATAGCCCTTTTCCTAGTAGTGGTGAGGGTCACAAGTTGACATATTTCTTGTAGTGCTGGTGCTTCGACGCACCGAATTGTGACCAAAAAAGCTTCTCTGTTGCATATCCAGCTCACGTTTGGTAATATCGCGCTGCATCGGAAGAACTCTTCGGCAAGTCCAAATACTCGTCCGGAGAACTCCACTCTTGGTTGAGCTGAGCAAAGTCCGGGTCTGCAGCTGAAAAGGCTTTCCAGCCACTATCTCTTTTGCCTGCCGAACCTCCTCACGGAGTGCTCTGGACTCTGATCGCGCTTCTCCTGCCTCCTGTCGGGCCTTGTCCAGTTCCACCATTAAGGCTTTATTCTCCCTCTCAAGAACTTCGTAGCGGCCGGTGGCATTCTCCAAAGCGAGTGTCATCATGAATACTTTCTCCTCGCCCTGGCATCGCGCAGCTTGTTCGGCCTTCAGTTCAACCGATGCTCCTTCAGCAGCAGCATCACTAAACCGGGCCCGCTCCTTGGCCCGGATTAGCTCCGCCCGAAGAGCCTCCATGGCGGCAACACCATCTGCATTTCATGCACATCTCATATAAAGCTTTTTCCCGCATCAAGCACACGGGTGTAAAGAATGCTCGAAATACATACCTTGCGAGTCGTCAAGACGCGTGTTGATCAATGCAATGTCATCCTCCGCAATATCTAGCTTTCGCTACAGTTCAGCCACTTCCATATTCCGGACAGCCACAGGAGGGGAAGTAGCATGTATTTCAAATTAACGCAAGGTTAATATCTGAGCATATCTCTTTGATCCTCCGATCACTTCCTTCGGAAGATAATCCGAGTCTCAGGGGCTACTGCATTTACAACAGGTGCATTCTGTCAATAAAATTCAATTGACAAAGCTACAACACAAACCTCAAAACCTCTTAGAAGGCTCATGAAGGACTCGTCCAATCCTCTCTTCGCGGATAGAACCCTTTTGACCACCATAGCCATCAAGGTACGATGCTCTTTTGAAATGGAGGCTTGTCGTAGCAAGCCCGTCAGCATTTCCGGTGCTCCCGGGTCTTCGGAAACCACCACTGGAGTATGGCATTCCTGTGAAGGAACCCACTTACTTGCCTCCAGAATCGTCTCCACCTGTAAACCGGACGGTTTGAGGACGCCAGTCTTGACCCCGGAACCCCGAGCGACCAAGGCACCGCCTTCCGGTAACACCTTCTTCGCTTCCTGTACTACTTGGTGTTCAGGAGGTGCTCATCGG
Organism: Triticum aestivum; assembly: GCF_018294505.1. NCBI lineage: Eukaryota > Viridiplantae > Streptophyta > Magnoliopsida > Poales > Poaceae > Triticum > Triticum aestivum. Next base: position 408,006,957 of record NC_057794.1, read on the forward strand.
GACGATACCTCGGTATCATCTCTCCTATTGGGAGATATGGCCAGAGAAGGCGTATCACTCTCCATCATCTCCGGAAGAAGATCTCCCGAGGAGGAGGACGGTTGAGAAGCACCAGGCATTAACCTGCAGGGACGAACATATATCAGGTGATTACTTAATTAATACGAAAAGAATGAGGTGCATTTAAAGTACCCCAGCCTCGCTTACGGTCTGCCTCAAGGTTCGTCCTCGTCATCAAACTCTACGGCAGCCTCACTCGCCTGGCCCAACCCGCTCGATGACGGTGTTTTTTCTCTCTTGGAAGGCTTTCCCTCCTGATCTTCGGAGGCGACCCTCTTCTTGCCCTGGAGGGCTCCCTCTGCACTCTTTCCCTTGGGCAAAAGGATTTCGGTTTCTCCGAACGCAGCCACCTGGTACGGTGTTGGAATCAGCATTCTCGTCAGCAGGTCGGTCGCAGGGCCTTCGGGAAGAGGCGTCGGACACCAGATTAACACCGCTTTATTTATCCAGTCCTGTACAGGGACGGATTGTTCAGTATCTTGTTAAGAGATGCCTGAATAAAAGGTGCTTGGGCATCGAGTACTTACTTGAGTGTCCGGATGATTGCAGTCAAGGCCAACGTCTTCGGTGCTTTCCGACCATTGCTCTTGTTCCCCGAAATATAATTTCCACATTCCTTCGTGCATAGTGCCAAAGAAGTGCTGTAGAGTCCGCCGCCCTTCTGGGTTAAACTCCCACATATGAAGAGGCCGCCGCTGACATGGAAGGATCCGGCGGACTAGCATTATTTGAGCGACGTTCATAAGATCGATGCACTTCTCGGTAAGGCTTCGGATGCGACTTCGCAGACTCTGCACTTCATTGATGGATCCCCAGTCCAATCCCTTATTGACCCATGAAGCAAGCTGAATTGGAGGACCGGGTCGGAACGCAGGTGTAGCTGCCCACTTGGAGCCCCGCACCTCATTGATATAAAACCACCCCTGCTGCCATAGGTCGGGAGATTTGGCGAAAGATCCTTCGGGCCAATCCACGTCGGTCAGCTTGCCTATTATGACGCTGCCGCACTCTACCTGCTCCTCCTCTATCACCTGCGGCCTCACACCAAAGGTCTTGAGCCACAAACCAAAGTGCGGAGGAGTCCGGAGTAAGGCCCACACATGACGGTAAATGTCGAGATGAGGAGAATAGAGTCCGGGGCCAGATCATGAAAATCTATTCCATAGTAGAACATGAGCCCCTGGACGAAGGGGTTAAGTGCAAACCCGAGCCCACGAAGAAAGTGGGATACAAATACTACCCTCTCGCCAGATCTGGGGGTCGGTATGACTTGTCCTTGTGCCGGGAGCCGATGAAAGATTTCCGAGGTCAGATACCTCGCTATGCGGAGCTTCGCAATATCCTCCTCTGTGACAGGAGAAGCCACCCACCGGCCCTGATGGTTGGATCCAGACATGACTAGGGCTGGTGGCGATTGGAACCTGAGGGTTGGAACTTGGGGTGGCTAGGTTTGAGGAAGAAGCAAGCGCAAGGGAAGAAAATGAGACTGGGTCTCTATATAAAGGCCCCAAGTATTGGGCGTCTCCCCAGGGTCTCTAAGCTTACCTATTACCAAGGAGTTGTACCCAGGGGACGGTTGCATTACCCACGCCTGCATTAATAAAAATCCCATAAATAAAGGGACATGATCTCTGCCTTGACAAGACGTGCCAGTAAAACCGCACCCCGAGACGTGGGGCGGCTCGCTAGCCGACGGTTGGAAATAGCAACCGGGCAGGCATGACATGATGTCATGAACAGTTATCCACAAGTTGGGCTTGTGGGGTATTATATTCTCTGCCATTGTATACACATGTATGGATATACTCACTTCATCCGAAGACTATTCCGGAGTTCGGAAGGAGGGAACCCGCCTTGCAATGCCGAAGACAAATTTGCATGCCGGACTCCCCGTCATTGAAGCCAGCTTCAGGGGCTACTAAGGGAGTCCTGGACTAAGGGGTCCTCGGGCGTCCGACCTGTTATCCATGGATCGGACTGATGGGCTGTGAAGACATGAAGGCCGGAGAATGCACCGTGTCCGAATTGGACTCTACTTGGCGTGGAAGGAAAGCTTGGCGACCGGAGATCCCTTCTTATGTAAGCGACTCCATGTAAACCCTAGATCCCCTCGGTGTCTATATAAACCAAAGGGGATAGTGTGAAAATGACACCATACATACTCATTACCATACCCACATAGGCTAGACTTCTAGGGTTTAGCCAATACGATCTCATGGTAGATCCACACTTGTAATACTCATATTCATCAATATCAATCAAGCAGGAACCTCCATAGAGAGGGCCCGAACCTGGGTAAACATCGTGTCCCCCGTCTCCTGTTACCATCGATCCTAGACGCACAGTTCGGGACCACCTACCCAAGATCCGCCGGGTTTGACACCGACAATGCCCGATCACTTTTGATTGCCGGTGTCGGGGATATACCCTGCGGTATGACCCGGCTGGAGTTGTAAACCGGCTGGGACTTGGTAAACCGGCGGAGAGTTAAGACAGAGAGTCAAGACAGATGGCTAAGACAGGCGGTAAACCGGCAGACAATGTTAAACCGACAGACGTTAAGAAGCCCAGGAAGGGAAGTCAAAATAGTTTAAGTTAAAGTCTGAGTTGGACTCCACATGTAACCGGCCCCTTCAACATATATAAGGAGGGGCAGGGCTCCTCAAAGGGGGACAAGCTACAAGCATGAAGAAACAATCTTAGGACTAGACACAAAGAGGAGAGCCGGTTTACGGCGACTACCTCGTGATGATAATGAGACCTAGCCTCAAACAACATGTAGGGTTGTTACCGGATGATGTTTCCAGGGGCCCGAAGCTGTCTAAATCCTTATATTGTGTTGCGTCTCTCGATTTCGCTCAACCCCTCTCAAGCTACTACATAGATGCGTTGGCCTCACGACTAAGTCCTCACCCTAGGACATCTGCCGTGACAATTCCACGACAGTTGGCGCCCACCGTGGGGCCTGCACACGATGGTGTTGAGTTCTTGAAGGGATCTCTCCAAGAGATTGAGAAGTTCGAAAATTTTCGAATGAGGAAAGATTCAGCATGAAAGGATTCATATCAACTACAAGTTCATCTGTCAAAATCAAAGAAGTTTTTAGTGGCAGCATATGCAAAATTCCGGTACAAGAGAAATTAGGGTTCCATCCAAGTACGTTGCCGTCACGTCGTCTTAAACCGCCGAGTCCAAGTATGAACCGGTCCAGATTGAAGTCCGCAGATGATCTGATCCGGCGTGTTTGCGTTGATGCTGTGCATATGCATTTTCAAGGCCCGAGGGTATCAACTGGCAGCTACTACTTTTTGATGTAAAGCGTCAGCCCGGTGAACAGCGATCCGTCGCTATTATTTTTCTATCATGGAGACTAGAACGAGTTGAAATACTAGTCATCTAGTAGTACAACTATTATTATTAAGTCAGGTGAAGGCCCCCCAGTGAAGCTACCAAGTGCTACTAGTATTAATTCTTTGCAAAACCAATCGGTGAGCAGGACGAACTGTGTTAGAGAAAGTAATCAAGGAAAAGATACGGATCTAGTTAAACCGCCGAGCCAAGTATGATCCGGACTCTATGGCCGTAACCACACGTCCCATCGTTGGCCTGCCTCCACTTGAACCGGCCTCGGCCTTTGCAGGCGAGCCGCTGCTTCATCCTCGAACCGGCTTCCGCGGCACTGGTTTCAAGTCGCCGGCCCAATCGCCGCTCCAAACCGCCGCCTCGTCTCCGCCGCTCCGCGTCGTCGGCTGCTTCCATGCCCCTGCGCATCTTACCAGCGTCTGCGACTCCGCTCAATCTCCTGCCGGATGCCGCCATAATTCGCCGTCAAGCCGTCCCTGCGCAACCCGGCTGTAAGCCACCGAGCGGCCGACCGCTGGGACCAGGGCCAGCCCTGGGGCATGGGCGACGGGGCGACGGCCCAGGGCCCAGCCGAGGGGGGGGGCACATGATGGAGTATACATATACTATACAGGCCTTTGTCTCAAAAAAAATTATACTATACAGGCATGTCGCTGATGTGCTGGGCGGCCCAGATATAGCTAGCGATCGCTGATCAGGCCTGTCGCTGAATCGCTGATGGATACGTACGCGTAGGCGAAGCCTAAACGGCGCCTTGACTCACGCCCGTCGGCCTTCTCGCACGATCCGTCGCTCGGCGCCTTGCCTTGCCGCGTCGCCCTGCCCTCGCCTCGCCGGCTCGCTGTCGCCGCCATAGCAGTCCGGCAGGCAGGCGGCAGCCCGGCCAATCAGCCATCCGGCATCCGGCACCGACTGGAAGTCAAGAAGTCAAGAAGTACGGCAATACGGCAAGAAGTACGCATCCCTGTCCATCCCCAAACCTCAATTTGACAATCTCAGTAGCAGGTTATTTATTCTTTATTTAGTATGTACGCATTGTAATCCAATCTATCAATTTTTTGTCATTCTATGTACATGTCTAGGGTTCCAATCATCCGATGTATAAATTCCTAATTCTTTGTATCCTCTTTTGATCTTTTCTTCATGATTTTAGGACATTAGCCTGCCATGTTACCTAAGAAGAAGCAATTGTCGGGTGCTGAAAAAAGGAGGAAAAAGAAAGAAACTGATCTAAAAATTCTAGCACTGAAGGGTTCTTTGAATAACTTCTTTACATCTTCAAGCAATGTTGATGTTAGTCTAATTTCGTTCTTATTTGAGGTAATCATGTCATATTACTTTCATTTTGCGATCTTTTTAGTACCATTGTTTTTTATGGAGTCGGTTCGAATTTGGTTATTATTGTTCTCGATGGAGTCATTTGAATTATTATACTCATACTTAAAACTAAAGATGTGTGATTGAAAGTTACTTTTTATAATAAGTTATATATATAACACACGCATACATATATATTGTCTTAGGACTTAGGACATAGGGGCCCATGTCGTCGAGTTCGCCTAGGGCCTCCCGAAACACAGGGCCGGCCCTGGCTGGGACTGGCCCCGAGCCACCTCGCTGCTCACCTCCGCTTCAACTGAGGCCTCGCGAGTCGCACCTGCCCTGGAGCTGCTCCCTTGAGCTGCTACTACCACCTCCACTACTGCAACCCTGCCTGCCGAACTATTGCCGTGAGCCACCCTTGTTCCTGCCGCTGAACCACCAAGACATTATGGAGAACCGGTGGCGATTCAACCACACTTGTCGACGCTCCCTACTTTCGCGCCCTCGCCCTCGCACTGCTCAGACTCGTCTGAGTCGCCTCCGCCTCCGTGGGCTGCGCCTCGAGCTCCATGGCTGCGCCCGCCGCTCCTACTATGCGTCTGGCGCGCGGCTCCCCGCCGTCTTTCCGCATCACCAGCTCCGTGCTGGCCTCCCACGCCGGCGTCGCATCCCCGTCAGCAACATGAGCGGGAGCCTCGCCTCCCCTCGCGCGGGCGCCAGGTCGCGCCCCCTCCCGCGGCGCTCACTCTGCTCTCCGCCGAGCCAAGCTCGAGCGCCGAGTCCTCTCTCCCACACCTGAGTCGCCTCCGCCTCCGGGGAGCTGCAGTTCCAGTGTTGAACCGCCGCCGGATCAAGTCGACCTGGGCTTACCGCAGCCCCTTCGGCCGTCCGGGTTATAATCGCCAAGAGACCCGCCTTGGCCTTGAGTCTTCTCACCCGCGACCGCACCATGCTGCGGGGGCTGAGTCGCCATCCGCTTGGACTTACCTGCTCTGACCCATCCGCGTGCCAGCTGCTCTGATCTCGCTGCTCAGACCGCCACGCCCGTGAGTCACCTCCGCCTTGAGATGCCCCGTACAGCTACTCCTGCTGAGGACGCCTTGGACCGGCCCCTGAGTCACCATCATCGCCTTGCCAAGTTACTGCACACCTCCACTGCTGCGATCAGTTACAAACCGCCTTGTTAACCTCTGGCTCATACTTGCCGCCGGGGTGCCGCGCCGTTGAGCGCTCCGACCACAGTCACCGCCTGTGGGTCGTCGTTTTCTTGAGCGCCGCCGCCTCCGAGCTGCTGTATTCACCTCGGATGGACTCCGTTGAACCGGAGTAACCGCTTCAAAATTGCCGCGGCTGTCTGCCTCTGACACACGGCCTGACCGAGTCACCGTCACGGCCGGATTGAATCACCACTCTCTGTCTGGTTTGCCCCGCCGTTTTACTGCCTCTCCAACGCGGCCTCATATCAACGGGCCGCCTCTCCCATGGGCTTGCTTCTGTCGAGCCATTAACTCATCAGTGCCATTGCGAGCCGCTGTGCCGCGGCCTTGCCTCTGACCACGAGACGCTGGTGCGACTCCTACTCATCCGAATTACCAAAGATCCAAGCCGCTCGTTCCCTTGTTCGGCCCTGAGTCGCCGCCCCGGTTTCCCGCTGCTCCATTGCCGTACTGCGTTGAGTTGCTGGACCGGCCCGCCGTTCCACCACTGTCATCCCGCTTCAAAGTCGCCGCTCGCCTCCGTGATGTTTATTTCGCTCTGAGCCGCTGCTGCCGTAGCCGAGCTGTTACCTCTGCTCGTGGTCGCGTGCTGGTGCGCTCTGTTAACCCGACTGAGTGGTCCGGGCCTTGCTTTGTCAACCCATCGCGCCTTGAGCCGGCCCTCTGTTCACTGGGCTCTTCCTATACTGCCGTCAGACAAACCGGCCGGCCCTGCTTCAGGTGCTTCAGGAAACGCAAGTAAATGACCAATTTGAAGGACAACAAAAGTCAAAGTTCAAAAGAGAATGCTGCTCATGGTTTTCACTTGCCAGCAAATTTGGATTTTGATGAAGAGATTAATCCGGAGCTTAAAATGGCAAGCTGAGGAGATGCGTTATCAATGACTTGTTCAGTGCTAAAACCTGGAAACTTTTGCAAAATTTCGGCGATTGCGTTGTGCAAGGTTGACTGTTGCACCTAGCTGTCTCGTTCATGTACTGTCAGTCATATCAATACCCGACGAAAACATCAGGTGATGTCCATCCAAATTTATTTTATTAACACATACTATTTCTATCAAAAGACAAATTACTTTGATTTGTATATTTTATATATAGGACCATTATTCATTACAAATGTGGTCTATAGCACGGATACGGAGCACGGGTTGATAATATCTCGCCTGGTGATAATCTGGGACATATAACATGATGAATGGACGCACACAAGCTGCTGCTCTTGCGGTCCGGTCCACATCGGCTTACTGGGATCATGTCTGCTTGTTGTCAATGGACGTGCGTAAATCGCCGCCCCGAGACCCAGTCTACATCAACCCATCGGACCGCACCTGTCTGCATGAGCTATTTATTGCGTATGAGCAAGTCACAACTTGGGTAGCCCGGTTTTCTTTCAGCAAATTGAAGGCAAGTTATCATCGGCCGCCGTCTGCGCTGGATGGCTCAATGGACATGCACACAAATCGCTGCCACTATAGTTTGGTCAACTTCAAAAATCCAGTTGGAAAGAACCATTGGCCGAGTTGTTGACACGTCTCATACGGGATCATTTATATCCCGCCGCAGTCACCTCAACCTTCTGTGGATTTACATCGCGTTATTAACACCGATGATATATAACTTCTGCTATGGTCAAGTATGGAGAATCTCAAGACAACTCCTTGAGTCATCTTAAGACTCGGGGGCTATGATGATATGACGCAACAAGTTTTGCCAGTTTCAGCAAATTCAAGTGCCCTAGAATGTTGAAGGGAAACCCGATCCCGGAGGCTATGGTTATATTGGTGCAAATTTAAAGGCCGGCTTAAAAAGAAGGATTCCAGTTTGAAATCCTGTTCAAGGGAAATTTATCTCCCAAGCTTTGAAGATCTCAAATCCAGTTTAAGAATTTCCGGTTCAAAAAGGAATTAATTTCTTGCAAGTTCGAGTTTAAAGGCTGTCAGAAAATTTTTGGCTGAAAATGAGGATTTCGGTTTAAAATCCGGTTCAAGGGAAAGATGTCTCCCATAAAGCTTTGAAGCTCTCAATATCCGGTTTAAAATCCTGGTTCAAGAAGAATTTATCTCTTGCAAAAAGTTAAAAGTTGTCGAAGAAGACCTGTTGCCATGATGTATGGTTCAAACATGGGTATCCCGCCTTATTGGCTTATCATATTATTGATTACATGGGGGTTTCGGCTGACAAAGCGGAAGTTCTGTCTGTTAATCCGACTATCACGCCACAACAAAGCTCGGGAGCTTCACACCCAAGGGGCCAAAGAGAGTATTGTTGCTATGCACAGCTCAAACATAGGCACCCATTGAGCACAGCTCACAAAGTTACTTGGGGGCTCTTTGTGTAAAGTAACAAAGAGCTTGAAAGGACCCTTGTAATTGGGTATCGACCAATGGCTTGGAAGCCAGGTGTATTCACCTAAAACCCCGGGTTAACCTGCCTTCATCAAGTAAGCCACTCCTATCCACGTAATCCTGGCATGACCCACCGAACGTTTGACAGTTACTCTCATTGAGACCCTGAACTTGTCAAAGTTAAAATGACGATTGGTTAGTTGGAGGCCCATCTTAAAAGGCTTTGTCAAATGGTTTAACTCAGCGGCCTGGCAGCCCATGAAAAGCCTCGAATTTGGGCCTGGCAGCCCTTGAAAAGCCTCGACTACACGGTTTTATTTGCCTTTGTCAAGATTTTTCTCTTTTGATAAATTTTATGTTGAACCGGTGTCTATTGACCCGGCATGACTATCAGTCATCAAATTAACCCGGTGTTCGTTAACCCGGCTCGACTTTCAACTACAAGTTGTCAGTACATAATCACTTATAATCCAGTGTTTATTGACCCGGCCTGGCTTTGGACTATAAGTCGCCAGTATATATTTGGATTGCGCCATTGGAATTATGCGCTTATAAATCATTGGGTATATTATTCGAATAGCCAACATGGCTGGATTTTTATTATGGTTATTAATAACCAGTATTATGATTAAGGTTTTCAAAGTCGCTTTAGCGCAAATGGCTATCATATTATCAATAGATATGATTTATTCTACAATTGAAGGAATAGTCCCGAGTTGCTGCAGGCTTATGACCCGGCACTTGGGGGATACATTATTTCAGTTGAAATTACATTAAATATACAAGTCTCATGTCGCTGCAAGCATGCACCATGACACTTGGGGGCTAATGCAAAGTCATTTTTTTGCTCACCTTATTGAAGACCCGACTCATCACATGGTAATGAGCCGGCCCTTGGGGGCTACCAATTGCCTCTGTCAACAATTTAAGGTACAAAGCTTTTTATCCATTACATTGAAGGGTCCACTGCTTAGTTGGTAAAGCACAAGGCTCTTAACCTTGTGGACGTGAATTCAAGCCCCATGATGGGGGTCACATCATATGATGTTATTTTCATTAAAGAATATATCAAAGTCCCAGCTCAATATTATCTTACTGAGCCGACCCTTGGGGGCTACATGTTGATGATCAAAGTTTACAAGATTATATTTACAAAGTCCCTACTCATTATTGCATAATGACCCGGCCCTTGGGGGCTACACTGGTTGAAGTTTTTATGAGAATAAGGCAATTTCAAGTCCCAGGTTGCTGCAAGCATGACAACCCGGCACTTGGGGGCTACATATGTAGAATACTCAATTCTGACTAGTGATTGATGAACAACCTGGATTTCTTCAAGATTGTGATATTCATATTGAAGCAAGTCTTAAGTTGTTGCTATGCTACCTTCTTAAGACTTGGGGGCTACAAGTGATAGGCATATAAGAGGTATATTTTCAAGCTTCATGTTTACTACAATTATGACCTGGTGCCATCAATATTTGTAAACCGGCAATGATAAACCGGCAAGTTCAAGTCTTAAACCGGCATAGTTCTACATTCTCAAACTGACAAGTTCTACATTCTTAAACCGGCTGAAGATCAAATGAGTATTTCAAAGGTCAATATTTTTGTTAAGCATTGGGAGCTGAAGTCAAAGGAGTTATTCTTCACAATATTTCACTATGACAAACCGATGGCAGCAAATCGATTATGAAGCTGGTCTATTGACTCGGATTTTATAGAAGAAGGAAGTGACAAGGACTTGAGGATAATCAAGATCAGTTTAACATGGATAAATCCAAATTAAACTGGGGGCTAATGTCAGGGATATACCCCGCGGTATGACCCGGCTGGAGTTGTAAACTAGCTGGGACTTGGTAAACTGGCGGATGGTAAACCGGCGGAGAGTTAAGACAGAGAGTCAAGACAGATGGCTAAGATAGACGGTAAACCGGCTGGTGTTAAACTGGCAGACAATGTTAAACCGGCAGACAATGTTAAACCAGCAGACAATGTTAAACCGGTAGACAATGTTAAACCGGCAGACAATGTTAAACCGGCAAACGTTAAGAAGCCCAGGAAGGGAAGTCAAAATAGTTTAACTTAAAGTCCGAGTTGGACTCCACATGTAACCCGCCCCTTCAACATATATAAGGAGGGGCAGGGCTCCTCAAAGGGGGACAAGCTACAAGCAAGAAGAAAAAATCTTAGGGCTAGACACAAAGAGGAGAGCCGGTTTACGGCGACTCCCTCGTGATGATAATGAGACCTAGCCTCAAACAGCATGTAGGGTTGTTACCGAATGATGTTTCTCGGGGCCCGAAGCTGTCTAAATCCTTATATTGTGTTGCGTCTCTCGATTCCGCTCAACCCCTCTCAAGCTACTACATAGATGCGTTGGCCTCACGACTAAGTCCTCACCCTAGGACATCTGCCACGACAATTCCACGACAGCCGAGATCATCCAACTAGTATCCATCATGGCGGTTCAGTAGCACTGGTCCTAGACCCAATAATTGATGGGTTCCACCTGAGGCGAGTCCTGATGGACAGTGGCATCAGCCTCAACTTGCTCTATCAGGATACAGTGCACAGAATGGGCATTCATCCATCATGGATCAAACCCACAAAGACTACCTTCAAAGGAGTCATACCAGGTGTAGAGGCCCGCTGTACGGGCTCAATCACGCTCGAGGTTGTCTTCGGATCTCCGAATTTCCAAAGCGAGGAGTTAATCTTTGGATCTCCGAATTTCCGAGGGAAACTTCTTCTGTCCCCCTGTGTTTGGCTGCAGGGGCTCCTCGTCATCGTCCTCGCTCTGTGATCCCTTTTCCTTGTTCTCGGCATTTAACTTGCCGGCTTGCTTAAAAACCCAACAATCTCTGTTGGTATGGTTGGCTGGTTTGTCTGGGGTGCCATGGATTTGGCACGGACGGTCGAGTATGCGGTCCAGGCTGGATGGTCCCTGATTGTTTCTCTTGTACGGTTTCTTCCACTGGCTGGACTTGGGGCCGCTGAATCCGGCATTGACTGTAGTGTCGTCCGTATTATTACCATTGCTTCGGCGTTTGTGTCTGTTACGTCGGAGCTTGCTGTTGCTGTTTTTGACCTCAGAGGGGCCTGCGTCGCTGGCCGTATTTTTACTACGAGCCAGCCAGCTATCCTCACCTGCACAAAAGAAGGTCATAAGTGCCGTGAGGGCTGCCATAGATTTTGGCTTTTCTTGGCCAAGGTGGCGGGCGAGCCATTCGTCGCGGATGCTATGTTTAAAGGCCGCTAGAGCTTCGGCATCCGGACAGTCGACGATCTGGTTCTTTTTGGTTAGGAACCTAGTCCAACATTTCCTGGCTGACTCTCCAGGTTGTTGGACTATGTGGCTTAAGTCATCGGCATCTGGTGGCCGGACATATGTACCTTGGAAGTTGTCGAGGAAGGCTTCTCACAAGTCCTCCCAGCTGTCGATAGAGTTTTCAGGCATGCTGTTTAACCAGTGCTGAGCTGGCCCTTTGAGCTTTAGTGGGAGGTATTTCATAGCGTTGAGGTCATCTCCGCGGGCCATGTGGATATGGAGAATAAAATCCTCGATCCATACCGCGGGGTTGGTTGTTCTGTCATATCATTCAATGTTAACGGGTTTGAACCCTTCAGGGAATTCGTGATCCATTACTTCATCGGTGAAGCAAAGAGGGTGCGCGGCGCCTCTATATCGGGCCACGTCGCAACGTAGCTCCGATGGAGCCCGTCTGCGGTTGTCGGCTCGGGTGTGACTAGGTTTGTCACGTCCGAATAGGTAGCCATCATCACGTGTCGAGGAACGTCCTCGCGATCTGTAAATCGACCGGGTGTGTCCCGCTCTACTATCCAGGGTCTGCCGGAGGTCGTGTGTATGACCCCGAACTGTTTTGTCTCTATTTTTTGTTGCGGCAGGGCGGCCTGCTGTTCGGCTTGAGTTGTCGCTCTATCCCGACTAGGAGGTGGTCGGTCCGCCGCACTGTCCCGACCGCGTAGTCTTCGGTCGGCCGCATTACGTGAGGGAAGTATGGGCTCCGGCGCTTCTTCATCGAACTGAGGTAGCAGCCTTCACTTTGGGTAACTCTTGGTTGGGCGTCTGAGGCCGTATTCTTCGGCTGCTAGAACGTCAGTCCACCTGTCAACGAGCAGATCTTGGTCAGCTTGAAGCTGTTGCTGCTTCTTTTCCAGGCTCCTTGCGGTGGCTATTAGCTGGCGCTTCAAGCACTCCTGCTCGAGAGGTTCCTCAGGCACGATGAAATCTTCGATTCCGAGGCTTTCCTCATCCTCAGAGAGTGGATGATAACTACCATCCTCCGAGTCGTTGGGCCTGGCCTGTTCGTCGAGGCTGGCTTGCCCATCTTTCCCGTTCATCCTGTTCGGTAGCTGCGTCAACGGGGTCTTCGTTGTCTTTGGCACCTTCCGGAGTGTTATCTTCTCCTTTGCCGGTGTTGCTATCTTTACTGCGGCGTGACTTAGAGCGGCGCCGCTGACGCTGGCATTTCGATTGTATCTCAGGAGGTTTATCCTCAACTGGATCTTCTTTTTCATCTCCACTATTCTCCTTTGATGCATCCACCATGTACACATCGTATGAGGAAGTGGCCGTCCAACGTCCGGTGAACGGCGGGTTCTACCTCTTGAGCACTGCGTTGGTTTTCCCTTGAAGAGGAAAGGGTGATGCAGTAAAGCAGCGTAAGTATTTCCCTCAGTTTTTGAGAACCAAGGTATCAATCCAGTAGGAGACCACGCGCGAGTCACCTCGTACCTACACACACAAATAAGAATCTCGCAACCAACGCGATAAAGGGGTTGTCAATCCCTTCACGTCCACTTGTAAGAGTGAGACCTGATAGAGATAATAATAATAAGATAAACATTTTTGGTATTTTTATGATATAGATTGAAAGTAAAGATTGCAAAATAAAGTAGATGGCAACTTATATGATGGAGAATAGACCCGGGGCCATAGGTTTCACTAGTGGCTTCTCTCAAGATAGCATAAGTATTACGGTGGTGAACAAATTACTATCGAGCAATTGATAGAAAAGCGAATAATTATGAGAATATATAGGCGTGATCATGTATATAGGCATCACGTCTGTGACAAGTAGACCAAAACGATTATGCATCTACTACTATTACTCCACACATCGACCTCTTTCCAGCATGCATCTAGAGTATTAAGTTCATAAGAACAGAGTAACGCCTTAAGCAAGATGACATGATGTAGAGGGATAAACTCATGCAATATGATGTGAACCCCATCTTGTTATCCTCGATGGCAACAATACAATACCTGTCGTTTCCCTTTCTGTCACTGGGATCGAGCACCGCAAGATTGAACCTAAAGCTAAGCACTTCTCCCATTGCAAGAAAGATCAATCTAGTAGGCCAAACCAAATTGATAATTCGAAGAGACTTGCAAAGATAAAGCAATCATACATAAAAGAATTCAGAGAAGATTCAAATATTGTTCATAGATAGACTTGATCATAAACCCACAATTCATCGGATCTCGACAAACACACCTCAAAAGAAGATTACATCGAATAGATCTCCAAGAGAATCGAGGAGAACTTTGTATTGAGATCCAAAGAGAGAGAAGAAGCCATCTAGCTACTAGCTATGGACCCGAAGGTCTGAAGTAAACTACTCACACATCATCGGAGGGGCCATGGAGTTGATGTAGAGGCCCTCCGTGATCAATGCCCCTCCGACGGAGCTCCGAAAAGGCCCCAAGATGGGATCTCTTGGGTACAGAAGGTTGCGGCGGTGGAAATAGGGTTTCGTTGTGCTCCTGGATGTTTGCAGGTATATGGATAACCCACGAGGGTGGAGGGCGCGCCCAGGGGGTGGGTGCGCCCCCCTACCTCGTGGCCTCCTCCATTGTTTCTTGACGCCCACTCCAAGTCTCCTGGATCACGTTTGTTCCAAAAATAACGCTCCCGAAGGTTTCATTCCGTTTGATATTCCTTTTCGGCGAAACTCTAAAATAGTCAAAAAAACAACAATTTGGGCTGGGCCTCCGGTTAATAGGTTAGTCCCAAAAATATCATAAATGTGTAAAAATAAGCCCATTAACATCCAAAATAGATAATATAATAGCATGGAGCAATCAAAAATTATAGATACGTTGGAGACGTATCAAACATCCCCAAGCTTAATTCCTGCTTGTCCCCGAGTAGGTAAATGATAAAAAAGGAATTTTTGATGTGGGAATGCTTCCTAACATATTTCTCAATGTAATTTTTCTTTATTGTGGCATGAATTTTCAGATCCAAAAGATTCAAGATAAAAGTTTAATATTGACATAGAAATAGTACTACTTCAAACATACTAACTAAGCAATCATGTCTTATCAAAATAGCATGGCTAAAGAAAGTTATCCCTACAAAATCATATAGTCTGGGTATGCTCTATCTTCATCACACAAAATATTAAATCATGCACAACCCCGATGACAAGCCAAGCAATTGTTTCATACTTTTTATGTTCTCAAACTTTTTCAATCTTCACGCAATATATGAGCGTGAGCCATGGATATAGCACTATGGTGGAAAAGAATGGTGGTTGTGGAGAAGACAAAAAGGAGAAGATAGTCTCACATCAACTAGGCATATCAACGGGCTATGGAGATGCCCATTAATAGATATCAATGTGAGTGAGTAGGGATTGCCATGCAACGGATGCACTAGAGCTATAAGTGTATGAAAGCTCAACGAAAGAAACTAAGTGGGTGTGCATCCAACTTGCTTGCTCACAAAGACCTAGGACAATTTGAGGAACCCCATCATTGGAATATACAAGCCAAGTTCTATAATATAAAATTCCCACTAGTTTATGAAAGTAACAATATAGGAGACTCTCTATCATGAAGATCATGGTGCTACTTTGAAGCACAAGTGTGGAAAAAGGACAGTAACAATGTCCCTTCTCTCTTTTTTTTTCTTTTTTTTCTTTTTTTGGCCTCTTTTCTATCTTTTTTTATTTTTTGTCTGGAGTCTCATCCCGACTTGTGGGGGAATCATAGTCTCCATCATCCTTTCCTCACTGGGACAATGCTCTAATAATGATGATCATCACACTTATTTTTACTTACAACTCAAGAATTACAACTCAATACTTAGAAAAAAATATGACTCTATGTGAATGCCTCCGGCGGTGTACCGGGATATGCAATGAATCAAGAGTAACATGTATGAAAGAATTATGAACGGTGGCTTTGCCACGAATACGATGGCAACTACATGATCATGCAAAGCGATATGACGATGGTGAAGCATGTCATAACAACGGAACAGTGGAAAGTTGCATGGTAATAGATCTTGGAATGGCTATGGAAATGCCATAATAGGTAGGTACGGTGGCTTTTTTGAGGAAGGTATATGGTGGGTTTATGGTATCGGCGAAAGTTGCGCGGTACTAGAGAGGCTAGCAAATGTGGAAGGGTGAGGGTGCGTATAATCCATGGACTCAACATTAATCATAAAGAACTCACATACTTATTGCAAAAATTTATTAGTTATCGAAACAAAGTTCTACGCGCATGCTCCTAGGGGGATAGATTGGTAGGAAAAGACCATCGCTCGTCACCGACCGCCACTCATAAGGAAGGCAATCAATAAATAAATCATGCTCCGACTTCATCACATAACGGTTCACCATACGTGCATGCTATGAGAATCACAAACTTCAACACAAGTATTTCTCAAATTCACAACTACTCAACTAGCATGACTCTAATATCACCATCTCCATATCTCAAAACAATCATCAAGTATCAAACTTCTCTTAGTAATCAATGCACTTATATGAAAGTTTTTATAATGCTTAAAAGCAAATTGCCATGTTGTTCTAAAGGATTCTCAAAATTATATAAGTGACACACAAGAGATCAATTATTTCTATAAAATAAAACCACCACCGTGCTCTAAAAGATATAAGTGAAGCACTAGAGCAAAAACTATATAGCTCAAAAGATAAAAGTGAAGCACATAGAGTATTCTAATAAATTCTAATTCATGTGTGTCTCTCTCAAAAGGTGTGTATAGCAAGGATGATTGTGGTAAACTAAAAATCAAAGTCTCAAATCATACAAGACGCTCCAAGAAAAACACATATCATGTGGCGAATAAAAATATAGCTCCAAGTAAAGTTGCTGATGAAGGAAGACAAAAGAGGGGATGCCTTCCAGGGCATCCCCAAACTTAGGCTTTTTGGTGTCCTTTTATTTTACCTTGGGGTGTGATGGGCATCCCCAAGCTTAGGCTCTTGCCACTCCTTGTTCCATAATCCATCAAATCCATCGAATCCTTATCCAAAACTTGAAAACTTCACAACAGAAAACTTAACAGAAAAATCTCATGAGCTCCATTAGCAAAAGAAAACAAAACACCACTCCAAGGTACTGTAACAAACTCATTCATTATTTATATTGGTGTTAAACCTACTATATTCCAACTTCTCTATGGTTTATAAACTCTTTTACTATCCATAGATTCATCAAAATAAGCAAACAACACATGAAAAACAAAATCTCTCAAAAACAGAACAGTTTGTAGTAATCTGTAACTAACGCAAACTTCTGGAACCCCAGAAATTCTAAAATAAATTTCTGGACGTGAGGAATTTATCTATTAATCATCTGCAAAAATAATTAACTAAATTGGACTCTCTAATAAAAATGGCAGCAATTCTCGTGAGCGCTAAAGTTTCTGTTTTTTACAGCAAGATCAACAAGACTTTCCCCAAGTCTCCCCAACAGTTCTACTTGGCACAAACACTAATTAAACACAAAAAACACAACCAAAACAGAGGATAGATAAATTATTTATTACTAAATAGGAGAAAAATCAAGGAATAAAAATAAAATTGGGTTGCCTCGCAACAAGCGCTATCGTTTAACGCCCCTAGCTAGGCATAAAAGCGAAGATAGATCTAGGTATTGCCATCTTTGGTAGGCAATCCATAAGTGGCTCTCATAATAGATTCATATGGTAATTTAATTTTCTTTATAGGGAAGTTTTCCATGCCTTTCCTTAGTGGAAATTGGAATCTAATATTCCCTTCCTTCATATCAATAATTGCGCCAATCGTTCTAATAAAAGGTCTACGAAGAATAATAGGACATGAAGGATTGCAATCTATATCAAGAACAATGAAATCTACGGGCACATAATTCCTATTTGCAACAATAAGAACATCATTAATATTTCCCATAGGTTTCTTAATAGTGGAATCCGCAAGGTGCAAGTTTAAAGAACAATCATCAAATTCCCGGAAACCTAGCAAATCACACAATGTTTTTGAGATCGTGGAGACACTAGCACCCATATCACACAAAGCATAGCATTAATGATATTTAATTTTTTTGTTAATAGTAGGTTACCACTCATCATAAAGTTTTCTAGGGATAGAAACTTCCAACTCAAGTTTTCCTTCATAAGATTGCATCAAAGCATCAACGATATGTTTAGTAAAAGCTTTATTTTAACTACAAGCATGAGGAGAATTTAGCCAGGATTTCAACAAGGAAATACAATCTATCAAAGAGCAATTATCATAATTAAATTCCTTGAAATCCATGATAGTGGGTTCATTGCTATTTAAAGTTTTAACCTCTTCAATCCCACTTTTAACAATTTTTGCATCAAGATCTAAAAACTCCGAATCATTGGGACGCCTTCTAACTAAAGTTGACTCATCTCCAGTCCCATCATTATCAAGATTCATATTGCGAAACAAAGATTTAATAGGGGATACATCAATCACTTTTATATCTTCATCCTTATTATCATGAAAACTAGAAGAACACGCTTTTACAAAGCAATCTTTCTTAGGACGCATCCTAGTGGTTCTTTCTTTGCGCTCATAAATGGAAATTCTCATGGATTTGAGAGACTCATTGATATCTTGCTTAGGTGGAATAGATCTAAGTTTCAAAGAATCAACATCTTCTATCCACGTTCCTAGCCAACTCATCAATCTTAAGCAATTTTTCTTCAATCAAAGCATTGAAACTCTTTTGCAAACTAATAAATTCTTTAATATTAGATTCAAAATCAGAGGGCATCTTATTATAAGTTCCATAAGAATTGTTGTAGGAATTTCCATAATTATTAGAGGAATTACTAGGAAACGGCCTAGGATTAAAATTACCTCTATATGCGTTGTTACCAAAATTGTTCCTGCCAACAAAATTCACATCCATAGATTCATTATTATTCTCAATCAAAGTAGACAAAAGCATATCATTAGGATCAATAGGAGCACTCTTATTAGCAAACAATTTCATAAGTTTGTCCATCTTTCCACTCAAAACATTAATCTCTTCAATTGCATGAACTTTTTTACTAGTAGATCTTTCAGTGTGCCATTGAGAATAATTAATCATAACATTATCTAGGAGTTTGATAGCTTCTCCTAAAGTGATTTCCATAAAAGTGCCTCCCGCGGACGAATCTAAAAGATTTCTAGAAGCAAAGTTCAATCCGGCATATTTTTTTTGTATAATCATCCAAAGATTCAAACCATGTGTAATGCAATTACGTATCATTAATTTCATCCTCTCCCAAGCTTGTGCAACATGTTCATGATCAAGTTGCTTAAAATTCATAATATCTTTTCTAAGAGAGATGATCTTAGCGGGAGGAAAATACTTAGAGATAATAGCATTTTTGCACTTATTCCATGAATCAATACTATTTTTAGGCAAAGACGAAAACCCAGTTTTAGCACGATAGCTTAAGCTTAAAATATCATTATCCACATCTTTCTTCTTTTGCGTATCACACAAATCAACAAAGTTGTTTAGATGGGTAGCGGCATCTTCACTAGGAAGGCCAGAAAACGGATCTTTCATGACAAGATTCAGCAAAGCAGTATTAATTTCACAAGATTCAACATCGGTAAGAGGAGCAATCGGAGTGCTAATAAAATCATTATTGCTGGTATTGGCAAAGCCACACAATTTAGTATTATCTTGAGCCATCGTGACAAGCAAGCAATCCAACACACAAGCAAAGAAGAAACGGGCAAAAGAGGCAAATTGAAAAAGAGAAGGGGAACGGAAAGAGAGGGCAAACAAAATGGCAAGGGTTAAGTGGGGGAGAGGAAAACAAGAGGCAAATGGAAAATAATGTAATGCGAAGGATAAGAGTTGTGATGGGTACTTGGTATGTCTTGACTTGGCGTAGATCTCCCCAGCAATGGCACCAGAAATCCTTCTTGCTACCTCTTGAGCACTGTGTTGGTTTTCCCTTGAAGAGGAAAGGGTGATGCAGTAAAGCAGCGTAAGTATTTCCCTTAGTGTTTGAGAACCAAGGTATCAATCCAGTAGGAGACCACGCGCGAGTCATCTCATACCTACACACACAACTAAGAACCTCACAACCAAAGCGATAAAGGGGTTGTCAATCCCTTCACGGCCACTTGCAAGAGTGAGATCTGATAGAGATAATAATAATAAGATAAATATTTTTGGTATTTTTATTATATAGATTGAAAGTATTGCAAAATAAAGTAGATGGAAACTTATATGATGGAGAATAGACCCGGGGGCCATAGGTTTCACTAGTGGCTTCTCTCAAGATAGCATAAGTATTACGGTGGGTGAACAAATTACTGTCGAGCAATTGATAGAAAAGCGAATAATTATGAGAATATCTAGGCATGATCATGTATATAGGCATCACGTCCGTGACAAGTAGACCGAAATGATTCTGCATCTACTACTATTACTCCACACATCGACCGCTATCCAGCATGCATCTAGAGTATTAAGTTCATAAGAACAGAGTAACGCCTTAAGCAAGATGACATGATGTAGAGGGATAAACTCATGCAATATGGTGTGAACCCCATATTTTTATCCTCGATGGCAACAATACAATACGTGTCTTTTCCCTTTCTGTCACTGGGATCGAGCACCGCAAGATTGAACCCAAAGCTAAGCACTTCTCCCATTGCAAGAAAGATCAATCTAGTAGGCCAAACCAAACTTATAATTCAAAGAGACTTGCAAAGACAAACCATTCATACATAAAAGAATTCAGAGAAGATTCAAATATTGTTCATAGATAGACTTGATCATAAACCCACAACTCATCGGATCTCGACAAACACACCGCAAAATAAGATTACATCAAATAGATCTCCAAGAGAATGGAGGAGAACTTTGTATTGAGATCTAAAGAGAGAGAAGAAGCCATCTAGCTACTAGCTATGGACCCGAAGGTCTGAAGTAAACTACTCACACATCATCGGAGGGTCCATGGAGTTGATGTAGAGGCCTCCGTGATCAATGCCCCCTCCGTGGAGCTCCGGAAAAGGCTCCAAGATGGGATCTCTTGGGTATTGGAGATTGCTACGGTGGAAATAGGGTTTCGTTGTGCTCCTGGATGTTTGCGGGGTATACGGATATATATAGGAGTAAGAAGTACGTCGGCGGACCAACGAGGTCCCCACGAGGGTGGAGGGCGCGCCTAGGGGGTGGGCGCGCCCCTGCCTTGTGGCCTCCTCGATTGTTTCTTGATGCCCACTCCAAGTCTCCTGGATCACATTTGTTCCAAAAATAACGCTCCCGAAGGTTTCATTCCATTTGGACTCCATTTGATATTCCTTTTCGGTGAAACTCTAAAATACGAAAAAACCAACAATTTGGGCTGGGCCTCCGGTTAATAGGTTAGTCCCAAAAATATCATAAAAGTGTAAAAATAAGCCCATTAACATCCAAAATAGATAATATAATAGCATGGAGCAATCAAAAATTATAGATACGTTGGAGACGTATCAAGCATCCCCAAGCTTAATTTCCCCACCAAGGACAGGTTCTTAAATGAATTTAGCACGTGGCCCAAAGGCGAGTGCTGGAAGATGTCTGCGGCATTGAATTCAAAGATCGGTAAATGATCAAGTACGGCGTCCGCAAACTCACACGGTTCGGAACTTACTGCCAGAAACGAGTCCGGAGTTCCGGAGACGCGGATATCGTGTGAGGTTAAGTCCATGTGCGGCTCCAACGCCGGGGAATATGTGGCCTCCATGGTGGGGTTGAACCTCTAGTCCTTATATGGCGCCGTATGCTCCGGATCTAAGGCCAGAGCAGTTACAGGACCTATCTCCTGAATGTGGTCCAATGACAGATTTAGGTCATGTTCATCGAGGTGACTAGGAGAGATCGCCGCGGTCTCAAATCCAGCAAAGATCAAATCTCCACGGATGTCCGCGACGTAGTTCAAGCTCCCAAATCTGACCCGATGGCCAGGCGCGTACTTATCGATCTGCTCCAGATGGCCAAATGAGTTGGCCTGTAGTGCAAAGCCGCCTAACACGAAAATCTGTCTGGGGAGGAAGGTTTCTCCTGGACAGCGTCATTGTTGACGATTGAAGGGGCCATCGAACATTTTGAGGATGGCACAATGGAACTCTCAATGAAAGCACCAATGTCGGTGTCAAAACCAGCGGATCTCGGGTAGGGGGTCCCGAACTGTGCGTCTAAGGTCGATGGTAACAGGAGACAGGGGACACAATGTTTACCCAGGTTCGGGATCTCTCTATGGAGGTAATACCCTACTTCCTGCTTGATTGATCTTGATGAATATGAGTATTACAAGAGTTGATCTACCACGAGATCATAATGACTAAACCCTAGAAGTCTAGCCTGTATGACTATGACAATGAATCTCTCCCTCTCCGGACTAAGTCCTCCGGTTTATATAGACACCGAGAGGATCTAGGGTTACACAAGGTCTGTTACAAAGAAAGGAATCTACATATTTGATCGCCAAGCTTGCCTTCCACACCAAGGTGAGTCCTATCCGGACACAGGTGCAGTCTTCGGTTTTCATATCTTCACAGCCCATCAGTCTGGCCCATGGCTAACAGGCCGGACGCCTGAGGACCCCTTAGTCCAGGACTCCCTAAGTGAGTACCCCCTAGTCTAGGACACCGTCAGGTATCATAGCTAGTATCATGCATGGCAACTAGGCAATTTTGATGAGCTGTCATAGAATTAATTAAATGAAGAAAGAGAGGGTTAAGTATCATATCATGAAACTGTATCATAATAAATGGTATGCTACTATGTGTCATGGATGACAATATAAATAAAGTACTCCATATGATACTAGCTACTCTATGATACTATGCATTAGAGCAAGTACACAATAGAGTGACATAATTAAGACTAGCCACAATGGGTAGTAACATAGAATGTTACTAGTCTATGTTACTACCTCTATAGTGGGGAGTAACATATTGTAGTAACATGCAACACTTCATTTATTTGGCTTGGGATGTGTGATGTTACTATACTAGTAAGACTAGCCACAATTGGGAGTAACCTAGACTAGTAACATGCCCATGTTACTAGTCTATGTTACTACCTCTATAGTGGGGAGTAACATACTTGTGTGGTATCATGCAACACTTCATTTATTAGGCTATAGACACATCTTGCCTTGATATATATATATATATATATATATGTGTGTGTGATGTTACTCATACTAGCAGTAACTAGCTATGTTACCACATTCATCTCTTTCTTCATTTATTGCATGCCACATCATCTATTTAACCTATCTATGTGTGATGTTACTACCTATATATGTTACTGCCACTGTGGGTAGTCTTAGACTACCCACAGTGGGAGTAAGGGCATCTCCAACAGTTTGTATGTTAGCTTGTTGGTAAAATATGCCATGTCATCAATCAACACCTTGACATACAACAACTCCAATGGATAGTATCTAGTTTGCCCAGTAGGACGTGAGATAATAAATAAGGTGCTCTCTCATTCTACATTGGAGCTTGTGCAAGGGGTGTTGGTTCATGTACATACAACCTTGCTATCTTCCCTCATTTATTATTTATTGTATGACACATCATCAAATATCCTATGTGGAGAAGTCTACCAACAACTATCTTACAACTATTGGAGATGCCCTAACATATATAGGTAGTAACATCACACATATCTAGGTTAAATAGATGATGTGGCAAGCAATAAATGAAGAAATGGAGGAAAGTGGTAACATAGCTAGTTACTAGTAGTATGAGTAACATCACACACATATCAAGGAAAAATGAGTCTATAGCCTAATAAATGAAGTGTTGCATGTTGCCATACATATGTTACTCCCCACTATAGAGGTAGTAACATAGACTAGTAACATGTGCATGTTACTAGTCTATGTTACTACCAATTGTGGCCAGTCTAACTAGCTATGTTACCATTTTCCTCTCTTTCTTCATTTATTGCTTGCCACATCATCTATTTTATCTAGATACGTGTGATGTTACTACCTATGTTACTCCCACTTTGGGTAGTCTAAGCAGGCTATAAGGAATAGAATAATATATATGTGCTTATTAGTTGGAGGAAAGAGAAGAGAAGCGGGCTCTTGGTTAGTAGAGCCAGCAGCAACACGAGACCCAAGACACTTTGTGAGGATGTAAGGTGGGCTAACTATTGATAAACTAGTACGTATATAAAACTTATTATTGTACATGCCCGCTAAGATGTTGGCTATAAATGACATGGCAACTTCTTATAGCCGACCCTTGGTTGTATTATTAACCATGCTCTTAGTGAGGTAGATAGTATATCATAGACGACTAGCTAGCTAGTATCAGATCACTAGCCACGGTGGGAGTAACTTCAGCAGCAACATCGACTCTAACTCAGCAAACTTGCTTATGTGGCAATAAGTTAATGTGGAGAGAGATAGTTTCAATAACTTAGCTAGTTACTGTAACATCACATGTCCCAGTGCAATATGAGTCTATAACCTAATAAATGAAGCTTTGCATGACACTACACTTATGTTACTACCCACTATGAAGGTAGTAACATATATAGTCTAGGGATATGTGTATGTTACTACTGTACTCTCCATTGTGGCTATTCTCATACTACCTCCTTTCCGGTTTAACTGTGTGCCACATCGTCCAAAAAGTCTAGTTGGCATGCATCGTATCGCTTGATACTCCCATATTATGACCAGCCTTATTAGGGTGGCCATAGTGGGGGTATCATAGCCGGTATATCATGCACTCGGGAATATAAAATATGATGATATGTCAAAGAAGCAGTAACATATGTAGATATCGTGCCGCCCTCCATGCCACCGTCCTCGCCGCCTTCGGCCTCGTCATCGGAGGAGAGCGTGATAACCTCGCTACCCTCTGTGCCGACAAAGATCGCCCTCTCCACCTCCACGAGCTCCGGGTGTTGCCGGCGGAGCTCTTGCATGTAGGCCTCGTCGGCGGCCTCGGCCTCGAGACGCTCCCACGCCTCGCAGTCCTCCCGCGCCATAGCCGAGCTCACCACCCCTGGATCTGGCGGAATGAGGTGGACCGGACGTGTGTCGAAGGGGAAATTGAGCCTAGCCACCGCGGCGTGGTAGCGGACCTGCCAGCGGTCGTACTCCATGGCCGCGAGCTCGGCCATGTGGAAGCTATCGAGCCACCAGCGGGTGTGGCTCTCTCGATCTGTAATCTCGGCGACCCACGTCCCCCACTGCCGCTGCCGAACCCCGAAGTAGGACTTCGTCGGCTGCCGGGTCCGGGGGAGGACGAGGAAGTCCTCGAACCAGCGTGGGGGCACGGCGGCGGGCGGATCGGGGGACCAGCAATGGCGGATCAGGCCCACGGAGGACGACGGGGACACCTCGGCGGCCACCTCACCGGCGTCGGGCGAAAAGGCCGCGATAAACCTATTTTTGGCCATTGGCTAATCGAGCTCCCCGGCACACATGCATAGGTTGAGTATGGAGGCGCCGGCGATGGCGGCGACCTACCAATGGTTTCGAGGGTTGTGTGTGTTTGTGTGAGTGGAGGTTGTGTTTGAGGAAATACTATGGCAACTGAAAATTCTACTAGGTGGGAGTAACAAGGCGGGGCTACTGAAAATTTGGATCAAGGGCGAGCAGATATTTTTGAGATTGCGAGGGATGCATAGGCGGGAGTAAAATTCTAGGGCTATTGAAAATTTGAATCAAGGGATTGAAGCAGAGCAGGAGTAAAAGACATCGCACATGGTCCGCACATACAAATCGTGTGCTATCAAACATTAAAACCTTCCAGGCGGTAGATATTTTTGAGATTGCGAGGGATGCAGAGGTGGGAGTTTTGGGGGAGCGAGCTAGTGTGCTTGACATGCCGGCTGTGGACTATAGCCGACGCACCTTCTCGCGTAAGCCATAGGCGTACTATACACCGACGGTGCTCGAAGATATTTTGTACTACATCTTGCACGGTTGGTGAGAATAAACTATGTGGGATCTACTTGATTTGAATTACAAAATGGGGTCATAGCGGCAATGGACGGTGTTTGAATTGCTAGACTTTTGTCTGTAGTGAACATGCAATTGTATGTGTGTCGTAAAAGAATTGGAATTATTCAGGGTTCGTTTGGACATTTCATACATTAAACTGGTTTGCTAGCCATTTCATGTGCACAATTCAAAATTAAACTACATGCACATGCTCCGGTGCATACAAATTGGTTGAAAAATCAAATTTGTTTCCTTCAGTGCATGCTTAGGTCCCAAGGAAGAAATGGGAATGAATTTTTCTGGGTTTGTTTGGCCTTTTTATACATTAATTGGGTTTTCTAGGCATTTTATGTGCATAATTCAAATTTGAACTACAAGCACATGCTCCGATGAACCAAAGTTGGTTGAAAAATCACATGTGTGTCCTTGGGTGAATTTCTAGGCCCCATGCAAGAGATGGGAATGAAATTTAAACACCATGGCACTGTTGATTGCCGGCAAAACATTGAGATGCCTAGTTTTTAATTTCTAGTAAATCCAAAACTCGTCTGAAATTCATGAAACTTGGCATGCTATCATGGAGCAGCATCAACATGCCGTGGTGAAAATTTTGTCCCATTTGGGGCAGGTTCGGGTACAAGCTTCTCACAACAATCATGATGGTTTCGATAGGGAACATACCACCTTTGGTGACGGGACAATATCTGTTGCCTCTTATTGCTTCAAAAAAATTCTTGTGTCAACATAGAACAACAGGACTGTTGTGTTCAATCTTGGAAATTTTTGGGGTTCGTTTGGCCTTTCTTACACATTAACTGGGTTTTCTAGGCATTTTATGTGCATAATTCAAATTTGAACTACAAGCACATGCTCCAATGCACCAAAGTTGGTTGGAAAATCACATATGTGTCCTTGGGTGAATTTCTAGGTCCCATGCAAGAGATGGGAATGAAATTCAAACACCAGGGCACTGTTGATTTATGTCTACTACACAACCTTCTTCTTGTAAACGTTGTTGGGCCTCCAAGTGCAGAGGTTTGTAGGACTGTAGCAAATTTCCCTCAAGTGGATCACCTAAGGTTTATCAATCCGTGGGAGGCGTAGGATGAAGATGGTCTCTCTCAAGCAACCCTGCAACCAAATAACAAAGAGTCTCTTGTGTCCCCAACACACCCAATACAATGGTAGATTGTATAGGTGCACTAGTTCGGCAAAGAGATGGTGATACAAGTGCAATATGGATGGTAGATATAGGTTTTTGTAATCTGAAAATATAAAAACAGCAAGGTAACTAATGATAAAAGTGAGTACAAACGGTATTGCAATGCGTTGAAAAAGGCCTAGGGTTTATACTTTCACTAGTGCAAGTTCTCTCAATGATAATAACATAATTGGATCATATAACAATCCATCAACATGCAACAAAGAGTCACTCCAAAGTCACTAATAGCAAAGAACAAATGAAGAGATTATTGTAGGGTACGAAACCACCTCAAAGTTATTCTTTCTGATCGATCTATTCAAGAGTCCGTAGTAAAACAACACGAAGTTATTCTTTTCGTTCAATCTATCATAGAGTTCGTACTAGAATAACACCTTAAGACACAAATCAACCAAAACCCTAATGTCACCTAGATACTACAATGTCACCTCAAGTATCCGTGGTTATGATTATACGATATGCATCACACAATCTCAGATTCATCTATTCAACCAACACAAAGAACATGAAAGAGTGCCCCAAAGTTTCTAACAGAGAGTCAAGGCGAAAATGTGTGCCAACCCCTATGCATAAGTTCACGAGGTCACGGAACTCGACAGTTGATCACCAAAACATACATCAAGTGGATCACGTGATATCCCATTGTCACCACAGATAAGCACATGCAAGACATACATCAAGTGTTCTCAAATCCTTAAAGACTCAATCCGATAAGATAACTTCAAAGGGAAAACTCAATTCATTACAAGGGAGTAGAGGGGGAGAACCATCATAAGATCCAACTATAATAGCAAAGCTCGCGATACATCAAGATCGTGCCAAATCAAGAACAAGAGAGAGAGAGAGAGATCAAACACATAGCTACTGGGACATACCCTCATCCCCGAGGGTGAACTACTCCCTCCTCGTCATGGAGAGCGCCGGGATGATGAAGATGGCCACCGGAGAGGGATTCCCCACTCCGGCAGGGTGCCGGAATGGGTCTAGATTGGTTTTCTGTGGCTACGGAGGCTTGCGGCGGCGGAACTCCCGATCTAGGTTATTTTCTAGAGGTTTTTGTATTTATAGGAATTTTTGGCGTCGGTTTCACGTCAGGGGGGGTCTCCGAGTCGTCCACAAGGGTGGAGGGCACGCCCTACCCCCTGGGCTAGCCCTCCTATCTTGTGGATGGCTCGGGACTCTTCTGGCCCAAATATTTTACTCTGGGGGCTTCTTTTGGTCCATAAAAAATCATCAAAAATTGGCGCGTCAATTGGACTCCGTTTTGTATTCCTTTTCTGTAAAACTCAAAACATGGGGGAAAATAGAAACTGGCACTGGGCTATAGGTTAATAGGTTAGTCCCAAAAATCATATAAAATAGCATATAGATGCATATAAAATATCCAAGGTTGATAATATAAGAGCATGGAACAATCAAAAATTATAGATACGTTGGAGACGTATCATTGATTGCCGGCAAAACGTTGAGATGCCTGGTTTTTAAATTCTAGTAAATCCAAAACTCGTATTAAATTCATGAAACTTGTCATTCTATCATGGAGCGGCATCAACATGTCGTGTTAAAAAATTTGTCCCATTTGGGGCAGGTTCGGGTATATGCTTCTCACAAACCAGAGCTTCTCACAACAAGCATGATGGTTTCGGTAGGGAACGTCCCACCTTTGGGGACAAAACAATATCCATTGCCTCTTATTACTTTAAAAAAAATCTCATGTCAACATAGAACAACACGAGTGTTGTGTCAATTTTTGGGATTTTGGGGGTTCGTTTGGACATTTTTATGCATTAACTGAGTCTTCAATGCATTTATGTGCATAATTCAAATTTGAACTACATGCACATGCTCCAATGCACTAAGGTTGGTTGAAAAATCTAATAGGTTCCCTTGGGTGAATTTCTAGGTCCCATGCAAGAGATGGGAATGAAATTCGAACACTAGGGCACTGTTGATTGCCGGCAAAATGTTGAGATGCCTGGTTTTTAAATTCTAGTAAATCCAAAACTCGTCTGAAATTCATGAAACTTGTCATGCTATCATGGAGCGGCATCAACATGCCGTGTTAAAAAATTTGTCCCATTTGGGGCAGGTTCGGGTATATGCTTCTCACAAAATAGAGCTTCTCACAACAAGCGTGATGGTTTCGGTAGGGAACGTCCCACCTTTGGGGACGAAACAATATCCATTGCCTCTTATTGCTTTCATAAATTTTCTCGTGTCAACATAGAACGACAGGATTGTTGTGTCAATTTTTTGGATTTTTCGGGGTTCATTTGGACATTTTTATGCATTAACTGAGTTTTCAATGCATTTATGTGCATAATTAAAATTTGAACTACATGCACATGCTCCAGTGCATATAAATTGGTTGAAAAATCAAATATGTGTCCTTGGGTGCATGATTAGGTCCCATGCAAGAAATGGGAATGAATTTCAAACACCGGGGCACCGTTGATTGCCGGCAAAACATTAAGATGCCTTGTTTTTTTAATTCTAGTAAATCCAAAACTCGTGTGAAATTCATGAAACTTGGCATGATTTCATGGAGCGGCATCAACATGCTGTGGTAAAATTTTGTCCCGTTTGGGGCAGGTTTGGGTATATGCTTCTCACAAACCAGAGCTTCTCAGAACAAGCATCATGGTTTCGGTAGGGAACGTCCCACCTTTGGGGATGAAATGATATCCACTGCCTCTTATTGCTTCCAAAAAATTTCTCGTGTCAACATAGAACAACAGGAGTGTTGTGTCAATTTTTGTGATTTTTGGGGTTCTTTTAGACATTTTTATGCATTAACTGAGTTTTCAGTGAATTTATGTGCATAATTCAAGTTTGAACTTGTCAGGACCCCGATTCTAAGTCACACCGATCTAGCATGTAACACATCATATCACTTTTTGGCCTCACGCATAGTATTCCCACGGGTGCCACCTTACCTGGCATGGGACCGTTTGCGCCTTTTGGCTCACGTATATGATAGTGTCGCAAGTATCCATATGACAGAGAACCCGGGCCGACATGACTAGTCGTGAACCCAAAGTGGCACTAACTTACAGGGACAGGCATACATGAGCCAATCTCGAACGAGTCGGTCATCAATGTGTGAATCCAGGCTGTAGCAACTGGGCTAACAGGACTCCGGGAACCCGGGCTGTAGCAGGCTAGCAGGACTCCGGAAGACACTGTGTGACATTTCCCTGAAGGGACAAACACAAGAACGAAGTGGATCACATGCCGACCAGTGTAAGTGTTCCGGAGCAGTAGTAACTGGGCTAGTAGGACTCCGGTAAACCGAGCTGTAGCAGACTACCATGGCTCAGTGGAAGCACTAGACTACATTTCCCCATAAGATAGGCTACCAAGGATAAACAAATAGGTTGTCGGATCCCACACATACCAAGCATTTCAATCATACACACAATATGCCCGATATGTGTAAATACAACATGGCATCACAATAGAACTCTACAACTCAAAGTATTTATCATTAGGCTCCGAGGAGCCAAGTATTACAAACATGGGTCTCATGACCCAACATACAGAGCATACAAGCAACAAGCACAACCGGAAGCTTAACTTGTCTGAGTACAGACAACCATAAAAGAAAAAGGATGAGAAGCCTGACTATCTACAAGACCCTGCCGAGGGCACAAGAACGTAGCTGAGGTAACAAGCTAAACGTCGAAGTCCATGCGGAACTACTAGCGAGACTGAAGTCTCTCTGCAAAAAATAAATTAAGCACACGTGAGTACAAATGCACCCAGCAAGACTTACATCAAAACTAGCTACATATGCATTAGTATCAACAAAGGGGATGGTGGGGTTTAATTGCAGCAAGCCAGCTTTGACTCAGTGGCTAACCTGAACTACTAGTGCAAGTAACTCTTTTGAGGTGGCGCACACGAGTCCACATATTCACCAAATCAATACACCACTATGGACCCGCTTCCGTCTCCCTACGAGAACGCCATCCATAACACTCACGCTTATCTTGCGATTTTAGAGTATCCACTTTCACTTGTCTATGAACTATATAGGCAACCAGAAGTCCTTTACCGTCGACACGGCTATTCGAATAGATCATTTATAACCCTACAGGGGTGTACTTCTTCACACACGCTCTCACCACTTGCCACCATGTACACATCGTGTATCTCGGCAACCTTCAAGCGTAAGCCTGGAGAGGGAGTCGGCCACGACCCGACTAACCACACAAGTCTCTAGTCCAGGTTTATCGCCTATTCAGGTTCCATCCGCAAGGAGATCCGGCCGGGGTGTCGCTCACGGCCCCAAATGATGTGTGCAAGGTTCCCAAGCCCACCTCGACGGATAGATCTACGCTTGGTACACCGTGCCATGGTGCCTAGTCTGTCCCAAGCCCACATGTACCGGGTGCCACTTGGTAGACTACTAACACAACCTACAAACACCAGAAACTAGTTGCAACTCCTGGACAGAGATCGAGGCGATTAATAAGCCGAGAGGGGTCGAGTTACCGGAACCCAATGTGTGGTAGTAACTGTTCATGGATCACAAACACAGAACTCAGTTCCTGAGGACGGTTTCAATGAGACAACCCACCATGTACTCCTACATGGCCTCTCACCGCTACCTTTACCAAATCGTGTTCACACACTTAGCTCTCAACAGTAGGACATGTTCACCACATTCCAATTCATCCCTGATGAATCAGACCTGACTCAACTTTAAGCAGTAGCAGGCATGACAACAAGCATGAATGAGTAGGCACATCAGGGCTCAAACAACTCCTACTCATGGTAGTGGGTTTCATCTATTTATTGTGGCAATGACAGGTCATGCAGAGGAAAGGGGTTCAACTACCGCAACATGTAACCGTTGAATCGTTGTTGTCCTAATGCAGTAAAAGAGAGCAAGAGTGAGAGAGTGGGATTGTATCGGAATGAACAAGGGGGTTTGCTTGCCTGGCACTTCTGAAGATAGTATAGTTCTTCATCGGTGTCATCGATCACATCATCGGAACCACGTCTATCGAGAGGGGACAAACACCAGCAAACAAGGAATAACACAATCAATGCAATGCAACAATATGATGCATGAATGTGACATGGCAATATGTTGTGGTTTGAGCTAATGCAACTAGCAACGATTTAAATGGAGTTGGTTTGAACACTAGGTTCAAATTCAAACTCCATATGGGACATTTAAAATGCCATTTATTCAAATTGTCATAAACAGTGGCTGTAAGTTGTTCAAACATGCATGAAAATGCCATAAACAGATTCTTTGGATTTTTTTGATAATTTTTCATATATAAATTGTTTCATTTGGAGTTACGGTTGAATTCCTATGAGTTCTAAAAGTTTTAACTATTTTCTAGAATTTTCTGGATTATTTTAAATCCAGTAAATCCTTTACTGCGTCAGCATGATGTCGGTGTGACATCAGCAAGTCAACAGGGCCGCTCCAGGTCAAACCTGACCTTTAGGGCCCACTGGTCAGTGACAGAGAGGCTAATCCCGTGATGACTCGCGCTTTGACACGCTGCGGGGCCCACTGTCAGCGTCTGAGGGTGGTTTAGCTGGCGGGGATTAGCGCTAATGACCGCGCCACGTCGGCTCTCATCGGAGTTCCACCGGCGATGACCAAAACCGACGACGGAGACGTCGCGGGAAGGCGCTACAGGGGACGGTTTCAGACGCGGTTGCGGCTACAGGTAGCCGGGGGTGCGGCGCATCCAGAGGTGGCGGCGGCTGGAGCTGGGGTGGCCGGAGCTCGCCGGAAACGAGCTCGCGGCGGCGGCCGGAGTTCGGCCATCGACGGAGTCAATGCTACGGTGGTCAGAAAGAGTGAGGTGAGTAGTGCTATGGCCTCCTGGGGGCACACTGAGCACAACTACATGCTTGGTTGGTTCAGGCGAGGTTGCTAGCTGCGCCAACAATGAACCCCTAGAGTTCGTACTAGAATAACACCTTAAGACACAAATCAACCAAACCCCTAATGTCACCTAGATACTCCAATGTCACCTCAAGTATCCGTGGGTATGATTATACGATATGCATCACACAATCTCAGATTCATCTATTCAACTAACACATAGGACCTCAAAGAGTTCCCCAAAGCTTCTACCGGAGAGTCAAGACAAAAACGTGTGCCAACCCCTATGCATAGATTCCCAAGGTCACGGAACCCGCAAGTTGATCAACAAAACATACATCAAGTGGATTAATAGAATACCCCATTGTCACCACGGGTATCCCACGCAAGACAT
This sequence comes from Triticum aestivum, assembly GCF_018294505.1. Classification (NCBI taxonomy): domain Eukaryota; kingdom Viridiplantae; phylum Streptophyta; class Magnoliopsida; order Poales; family Poaceae; genus Triticum; species Triticum aestivum. The sequence continues at coordinate 408,040,010 of NC_057794.1, forward strand.
ACATCAAGTGTTCTCAAATCCTTAAAGACTCAATCCGATAAGATAACTTCAAAGGGAAAACTCAATCCATTACAAGAGAGTAGAGGGGGAGAAACATCATAAGATCCAACTATAATAGCAAAGCTCGTGATACATCAAGATCCTATTGTGCTCGTGATATAATAGCGCCGGGATGATGAAGATGGCCACCGGAGAGGGATTCCCCCCTCCGACAGGGTGCCGGACTAGGTCTAGATTGGTTTTCGGTGGCTACGGAGGCTTCTGGTGGCGGAACTCCCGATCTATTGTGCTCCCCGAAGTTTTTAGGGTATATGGGTATATATGGGAGGAAGAAGTATGTCGGTGGACCTCCGGGCTGTCCGCGAGGCAGGGGGCGCGCCCAGGGGGGTGGGCGTGCCCCCCACCCTCGTGGGCAGCCCGAGACTCTCCTGGTCCAACTCCGATACTCCGTGGGCTTCTTCTGGTCCAAAAATAAGTTCCGTGAAGTTTCAGGTCAATTAGACTCCGTTTGATTTTCCTTTTCTGCGATACTCTAAAACAAGGAAAAAACAGAAACTGGCATGGGCTCTAGGTTAATAGGTTAGTCCCATAAATCATATAAAATAGCATATAAATGCATATAAAACATCCAAGGTTGATAATATAATAGCATGGAACAATAAAAAATTATAGATACGTTGGAGACCTATCAAACGGCAATCCTCATCCCTTTCGACAGGAAATGCAACCCGGCTAGGAATTGATTTATATGCCAACATGCACGGTAAACGCCAAAAAATGTCTTACATATAGCACACGAGACCTGAAATGCGGTAGCAAATCAAACCCATGGTAAAATTGCGATTGGTTTACGTGGGAAAAATTTAGAGGCGAAACGATGAACTCACGTCTTCATTTCAAACAAAATTATTTTGTTTGTGCACACGAGCGCTTAGAGGCAACCGTTTGCATAGGCCTTTCCGCGCGCCCGGCAACCGAGGATATTCTTCACCCTTTTCACCTGGGCCGCCAACACCCCCCATCGTCCGCCCGTGTTTCACTCAACTAGTCCACCCAATCTCTTTCGCCAGCTCCCCCTCCCACAGATGCACAGAAGAACCCTCTCCGGCGCCGCCGTGCTCACCCCGGCCATGTGCCCGCTCTTCGGCGTCAAGACTACCTCCACTGCCATTCCCAACACGTGACGTCCCGTGCCTCGCCGTCTTCGTTTGCTCGCCAACCACCCTCGAGCATATCGATGAAGTAACCCTTGCCTCTCCTGTGGTCCGGCCGGGTTTGCATTAAGAAGCCTGTTAGTTACCGCTCTCCATCATGGTGAGGCATGTTTCCTCGCAATCCCTCTTCCATTTTCGTTCTGTATGTCTCCAAATTGGCTATAAAATAATGGAGAGTGTATATGTGTTCATTATCTACCTTCCTTACTACATATAAGTTGTATTTGTTCCAATAAGTTACTGCCTATTTACAGATTGCGGGCGCCCGAGTCACACAAACTTAACAAATTAGCCGTACATTTTCTAAATTATTGCATGGCATGTTTAGAAAGCTTGATACCAAGTTGTTAGTTTTATGCTTATCCTCCCTTCTTAAGTTTCGCATGTGTTCTCTGTAGATACCAACACACATTCAGGCCATGTATCTTCATCTGATTCGGACAACCCCAGGTCTTCAACAGATTGTGAGGGATCAAGTAGTCTTGAACGGGATAGAGCTACAACACTTACCCTTCGGGTCAGGACATGGAGGAACGCTCCAAGGAAGCCCACACACCATCCTAAAGGTGTATATGAAGTTACCGAGATTGATTTAAAGTCCTGGGCTCCAACTAAACCAGATGAAGCACGCATGAGGTTCAGGAGTGTGTGTGGATTTGTTGGCAGGGCAAGGCTCAACATTAATCTGCAGGGGTTTCAGAAGGCTGACATAGAAACACGGTGAAGGATAGTCCAGGAGATCATGGATGACTTCAAAGTTCTAGAGCAGTGGAGAATGCAGGTGGAACACGCTGCACTTAAGAAGGCTAGGGATGCTTGGAGAAATTGGAAGCACGTGCTGTACAAGAAGTACTTGAGTGAAGGCAAGGACCCAATCCCCGCATACCCCCAAATTACAAAGGCAGACTGGGCAGAATTCAAAAGGGTCAGGGCAACTCCAGAGTTTGCTGAGAAGAGTTTCAAGCAATCAGAACTTCAGAAGAAGAACATACACCCCCACTGTATGGGTGTATGCAGGATACTATGGCATGAAACTGATATGGTAATAGGAGGACAAAGAAGTAGTAGCGGCGGGTGGGAATCCGGCCTTTAGTGAAATCAGGGGCGAATGCGCCACAGACTACTTGCGGGCATGTGCAAAGAGGCGTGATGACGGAACTTATTACTTTGAAAATGCACTTGACGCCAAACTATATGAAGTGATGGTAGAGGCTTCCAAGATCCCTGGAAGGTTCTATAGGAACTCAGGGCCATGTGACATTCTATCCATTGCTCTGGAGACAAAAGAGCCCCCTGGCCGTGCAAGGGGTATAGGTGTTAATGTCCCGCACAAGAGGGCTTTCCCACTCAGCAAAGAAGAGAGGCTTAGCATGAAAAAAGCGAGGAGTGAAATGAAGCAGAATCCATTGTTCGAAAAGTTGAAGAAGGATATTTATCCGACTGTTCGAAAGGATGTTGAGGAGTCAATGATGATGCAGAAGACTCTAATACTGACAGATAGCCAGCAGATGGGAGGGGAGGCGGGCATGGATGATGCTGCTTATCGCACGATGATACGTCTCCAGCGTATCTATAATTTTTTATTGCTCCATGCTATTATATCATCTATTTTGGATGTTAATGGGCTTATTTTTGCACTTTTATTATATTTTTGGGACTAACCTATTAACCATAGGCCCAGCCCAAATTGTTGTTTTTTGCCTATTTTAGAGTTTCGCCGAAAAGAATATCAAACAGAGTCCAAACGGAATGAAACCTTCGGGAGCGTTATTTTTGGAACAAACATGACCCAAGAGACTTGGAGTGGACGTCAAGAAACAATCGAGGAGGCCACGAGGCAGGGGGCACACCCACCCCCTGGGCGCGCCCTCCACCCTCGTGGGCCCCTCGTTGCTCCACCGACATACTTCTTCCTCCTATATATATCCATATACCTCGCAAACATCCAGGAGCACCAAAAAACCCTATTTACACCGCCGCAATCTTCTGTACCCAAGAGATCCCATCTTGGTGCCTTTTCTGGAGCTCCGCCGGAGGGGGCATTGATCACGGAGGGCCTCTACATCAACTCCATGGCCCCTCCGATGATGTGTGAGTAGTTTACTTCAGACCTTCGGGTCCATAGCTAGTACCTAGATGGCTTCTTATCTCTCTTTGGATCTCAATACAAAGTTCTCCTCGATTCTCTTGGAGATCTATTCGATGTAATCTTGTTTTTGGGTGTGTTTGTCGAGATCCGATGAATTGTGGGGTTATGATCAAGTCTATCTATTCACAATGTTTGAATCTTCTCTGAATTCCTTTATGTATGATTGGTTTATCTTTGCAAGTCTCTTCGAATTATCAGTTTGGTTTGGCCTACTAGCACTACAAAAAAATACACTTCCGTGATGATACGTGTTTGTCACAGTAGGTCACGTTTTCTGTCATGCATGTACATCCATGACAAATTTATGACAGAATCAAGATAGTCATACCTGTGTTGTCGTAGAAGTGTTCCATGACATTACCAAAATTATCATCATGGAAGTGTCCACTTCCATGACGATAAATCGCGTGTCATAGAAGTGCTTTCGTCACGGGTGACCGACACGTGGCATCCACCGTAACGGAACGCCGTTAAGCTATCGGGTCCAGTTTTGGATCCGATAACCCATTAACAGCCTGGACCAATGGGGATTTTCCACGTGTAAAATCATCATTGGCCAGAGGAAACACGTGTTGCCTCACCGTTGGGACAGATGTCATCCACTCATTGGACAGGAGGCGCCTATGATAGGGTCAACACGTGGCACGGCCCAACAGTGGCCCATTCTGGTGAAAAAGGTCGGCCCAGTAAAAAATAGCAGGCCGGCCCATATAAGGTCTACTTGTGTCAGGTCCATTTAAGCCCACGACCCATACGAGATGTGCCAATTTGGCCCGTCAACGGCCCATTAAAGATTGACACCATTGCAAACCATCGTCAGTTCGAGCCCGTTAATAGCCCGCTATATATCTGGGCTCAATATTGGCCCGATGAGATTTCGGCCTGTTAATGGCCCATTCAATAGATGGGCCAATTTTCACGATGTACATCTTTCAGCCTTTTAGCGACCCATTTAAATATTAGGCTAATTTCTGGCCCGGTGTGTCTTTCAGCCTGTTGACGGCCCATAAATCAGTTGGGCCATTTGTAGTCGGACCTGAGCTTCGGCCTTTTAGCGACCCATTTAAGATGTGAGACAATTTCCGGCTCGGTGTGTCTTTCAGCCTCGTGATGGCCCATATATCTGTTGGGCCATTTGTAGTTGGACCTGAGTTTTGGCCTTTTAGCGACCCATTTAAGTGTTGGGCCAATTCTCGGCCCTGTGTGCCTTTCAGCCTGTTAACGGACCATAAATGAGTTGGGCCATTTGTAGTCGGACCTGAGTTTTGGCCTTTTAACGGCTCATGCCCTTCATGGTCCAATACCAACCCAGTTTCTCTTTCGGCCTGCTAAAGGCCCACAACACAGTTGGGCCATTTACAATACAACTTGATTTTCGGCCTCTTAGTGGCCCATGCTCTTCATGGTCTAGTACAAGCCCGCTGTCTCTTTCGGCCTGCTAAAGGTCCACAGTATAGTTGGGCCATATGTAGCCCGAACTTAGTAACGGCCTGTTAACGGCCCGTGAAATCAATTGCGCCCACCTGTTGCCCGCTTCGATGTCAGCCTGTTAACGACCGGGAGTTAAGAGGGCCGACCATTAACTTTCGGCCTGGTAATGGCCCATTAACTTAATGGGCCCACTAAAGTTCGTACATGTCTTTAGGCCAAATTAGATAATTTGAGCCCATTACGACGAGCAATTATGCACAAGACCAAAACCGATCAAGCAAAGGTACGTCATACAGGGAAAAACATTACACATCCAGCATATATTATAGGAAATTACATCCACTGGGAAATCAAAGATTGATGCTAGTGCAAATAAATGAACAGAACCTAACGATCTACAACGTCACAATCTGCAACCTCAGCACGGATGACGCCCATAAGCATGTGGGCAAGTTCTTGCTGCTTTGCTACATTGTCTCTGAAAACATTGATTAGTTGTTGTGTTGCATGACTCTGCACCTCTGATTCCTCCACCATTTCCATCATTCCTTCAGCCATTAATTGGTTCACAAACATACATTTTTCCGTTGCATTCGAGGCAGAGGATACTGAACAGATTCAGATGGCGATTTTGGCAGGCTTGTATTATTGATAGTGGAGAGTGTCTCGACCACTACATCATAACATAAATTAGGAGGGGAACCAAACAGATTAATCATGAGTTATTGGCATATTACCAGGCCTAGATTTATTGGAAGAAACAATGGGGTTGCCTTGCTGTTTTCAGAGTTTGTCTTCTTACCTTCAGCAACCTGCACCAAATTAAGATACTAGCATTGCTATCATTGGCCAAGTCAGATAATAGGAAAGCAACATTGGCACAATGAATGTTTGGGCAACTAGCCAACACCAAATTAACACAATATGGCACAACTATCATCAACCAGGTAAGGTAATACGAAAGCAACATTGATACTATGAATGAATGGGCAACTAGAGCAGCTCTACAATTCAGTAATGTGCATGATATGAGATAGTACACTCATGCAGCTCAGTATGCAAAACTACCAGGCAGTTTTCTTCACAAAAATCAACATTGGAGCCTTTAACATTTTGCTACAACTAATTTTAGATTAGGCAAAGGTTGGATTCACGCCGATTAACAAAGTACATGCTGATGTAAAAATATAGTATATACAACAGGTACTTACATCAGCATTGGAGCACATAGAATTCCCGCAAGATATTTTCCTCGAATACAATCCCAATGAAGGAAATCTTCTATCATTTAACCTTATTTTCTAAAGAGAGATGGGTAAGAAACATGTAGAGAATATGATCAGAATGCTATAAAATTTCATGATGCGAGGATGCGCACACGCTTCTTAGAATGGAGTTAACATTCTTTTGCTGGACTGGAGTGGACTAGTTCTTTGGCCACTCGAATCTTCTTATTATCAGTGGGAGTTGGGTTTCTCTGTGCTGGAGCAGTATCTATGAAAAATGGAGTTGGTTTATTATCTCCTGGCATTTGGATCTTTTGTAAAGACCTGGTTTGTAACCCTTCAGATTCTAACATAGCCGTCTTCCCCTTGCATGCCTTATATAGAAGAATGGTGCTTCAATTATAAAACATGCTACATCAGAGATGGAATAGGTACTGAAGAATAGAAAGGCATGACATATTGACATGTATTCCCTCCATCCGGAAATAAATGGATGGGTCTAGGCGTATTTCAGTTCTAGATACATCCAGTTTTATCCATTTCCGCGACATGTAATCCGGATGGAGGGAGTATGATGTAAGAGCTAGGGATACGATAGGACAACACAGTAAAAAAACACTGAAACCCCACTACAGAACCAAAGTAATCAAACCCACTGATATGAGATAGTACACTCATGCAGCTCAGGATGCAAAACTACCAGGCAGTTTTCCTTACAAAAATCAACATTGTGGCCTTTAATCATCCATTTACCTACAACTAAATTTAGATCATATAAAGGTTGGATTCACGCTGATTAACAAAATGCATACTGATGTAAAAATATAGTGATATACAACAGGTACTTACATCTGCATTGGAGTACAGAGAATTCCTGCAAGAATCTTTCCTCACAGACGATACCAGTGCAGAAATTCTTCTATCTATTAAACTTATTTTCTAAAAGAGAGATGGGTAAGAAACATGTCGAAAATATGATCAGCATGCTATAAAAATTCATGATGCAAGGATACGCACACGCTTCTTAGAATGGAGTTGACATATTTTTGCTGGACTGGAGCGGACTAGTTCTTTGGCCACTGGAATCTTCTTATAATCAGTAGGAGTTGGGTTTCTCTATGCTGGAGCAGTATCTATAAAACCTGGAGTTGGTTTATTATCTCATGGTGTTTGGATCTTTTGCAAAGACCTGGTTAGTAACCCTTCAGATTTTAACATAGTCGTCTTCCCCTTGCATGCCTTGTATAGAAGAATGGTGCTTCAATTATAAAACATGCTACAGCAGAGAGATGGAATAGGTACTGAAGAATAGAAGGCATGACATATTGACATGTATTCCCTCCATCCAAAAAAATGGATGGGTCTAGGCGTATTTCCGTTCTAGATACATCCTTTTTATCCATTTCGGCAACATGTAATCTGGACGAAGGGAGTATGGTGTAAGAGCTAGGGATACAATAGGACAACACAGTAAAAAAACACTAGTTGAATGTAAAACTATATGCTAGCGAAATACGTACAGAAAAAACTAAGGCAACATACACGTGTATGATTGGGAAACTAAGATGGCATTGCAACAGAGCACTAGAAAAGCACTTCAATGTAAAAAAACATGGTATGGTAGACAGATGAAGTACATACTGATGAATAACAATGCATAAGATATTGAGAAGCATGATGTCCAAATTAAGCAGATGCATTGAGATAGAGTAGAATGACAGTACTTGAATTTGAAAACATGTTATCATGAATGGAATAGGTACTGAAAAACAGGAAGGCATGACATATTTACATGCATGATCAGCATGCTAAGCACATGGCATTGCAACATAGTAGATACACTCCAGGACATTATATGCATGTTGTACCCATATCATGGGCCAAGTTAGAGCAAGGACCTTGTGGGGTGAAGAGGATTCAACATCTTTCTGCAAGTCTTCTGAAGAACTGCCTTTACATGTTCCATCATATTGGGTATCATTGACATCAAGTTTATTGGCCTTTACATTGCTCCGTGAGGTTCTTGTGGATATATCAGTGTGTGCAATTATATCTGACATGCATGGAAGACAACTAGTAGTTAGATTTATGTAATGAGTGCCTGTAGGAGACGACATAAATAGTAGGACTGGGGTTAACTAGCAGCAACAGGTCTCAAAAACTAAAGGGAGAACACAGATGAAAGCTACAGAATATGTATCGTTTGTACTCGAGATTAACTAGATGGCACACAAAAGTATTAAAGAACAACATAGGTAATACTAGAAGTGGTATACTACTATAATCACTAGCCTGTGGGATAGCATTGGCTGATGGATGATAACTATGGAACAACATTACCTAAAGAACAAGTATCTTAGCTGAACTATGGAACAGCGTTAACTCCTGAACAAGACCCGTAAGAGATCAGCATGAATATACAGTGAAATGTGATAATCTATTTTCCATGCTTAGATGAATAACAAAGCCATAAATGTTGCACACAAGTAAGATGAGGGTACAACCTATCTGTCCGCCATCCATAGGAGTGAGCATCATGTGCTGACTTGTCGATGGCCCTGCAGTTCTTGTGGCTGTCCATGTTCGGCACGTGCATTCGATGCAGGGAACTGTTGAATGGGGACTATAACTCCCTTCTGGTGTATGCTTCCCTTGTTGGAGCAGCTTCGGTGAGTCGGAAGACGGTGTGGCTGAAGATGCAGATAACGCATAAGAGATCAACAACAAGGTACGAGAGTGGTCACATGTTTGTTGGCTGAGACTAAATTGGGGTCACACGATTTTATCTTATTTTGGTATTGTCCAATCAACACCGGATGGCTTGATGGCCGTCTTGTGCCTCTCGGCTGACACTGTTAGGAATCTTCCCCGAAGAGCCAGCGACCAATGGCAGAGCAGCTTGCCTCCACCGTCCGTGGCCCTGGCCAAAACCCCGCTCCCCGCCGCACCGTGCTGCCGTGGTTGCGCCGCCCCCGGGCCAATCCACAAAGACTCCCCGTCATCCAGATCCGGCGGCGGCAGTACCTTGAACCCACGCAACTCAAAGATAGCCATCTAAGCGCTGCTTCCACGGCAAACTTGCATCCCCGCACCCTTACGTTAGACACCAGCCAACCGGCAGCCTAGGAGCTCCGCCGCCTCGAGGGGTGCTCCTTCCCATTGGGAATCGATTGGTCCAGAATAAAAAGTCAGACAACTAATGTCTAAATAAAGTGATTTGAGATGAGGGTGAGACCTATGTGGCGGCTTGGTGAAGTAGGCAGGTCCAGCTGCCGAGTCGGTGAGGCCGGCGCGGTTGCGGTGGCCACCGGCGGCAGGGAAACAGCGATGTCGCGACGGTCGATGGCTATGGGGAAGCAGTGCCTGGACTCTGGACGGATCCGAAGTTGGAGCCACTCCGGCGCCGTGAACAACGGGGGGGGGGGGGGTGAATCGGCTCCGGTACGGTTCACACGGCCGTCGTCGAGGCAGCTCCAGCAGCACGGAGTAAGAGGCACACGACCCAGTGCACGACGGCAAATGGACAGCGTCTCCGGCATTAGGGAGGAGGGTGGCTGTGAAATTGGTGCGGTGGGGGCGCCATGGAGGAGGGGCTGAGGTTTCACAGCTCGAGAGAAGGGAGCTTCCGGGGAGAAGGTGATTTGGCGCCCACGAGGTATGAACGGGGGGGGCATTGGGAGGGGAGTGGAACCATGTTTTACGGACGTATTTGTCTTAAATGTGAGGGGGAGTTACAGTTCTACCCCTGCCTTTAGGCTTCTCGGCTTGGGTATGTGTACTGAGGGTCGAGGATAGTAGAGTAACTTTGCTTCTCCCCAAAAAGTGGGAGGGAGCAATTTCAGGCGAGGAGGGCGTGTTTTGAAATATAGTGTGTGCGAGCGATTTTGGGCGAGGAGAGCGTGTTTTGAAATAGTGGGCACGAGCTATTTCAGGCGAAGAGAGCGTGTTTTGCCGACCATGGTTTATAAATTATTCGGCACATGTCATTTCAGCCTAGGAGAAGGCGCACTTGGATGAAGTTACGAACCTACCCTCGATGCACAACGGTCCAATTAATGTGTGTCCCACATAGGATGGTAATTTCGCGTCTCCCATTTATTTGCTCGGGCGAATTCCACCGAGCATAGGATGTTTAACGGTTCATTCAAAATTTGGGAGAACGAGCATCCACGTCTACCTTACCAAGTCGATTCGAAACAAATTTAGAAATATTAGCTTGCCACTTCTTTTTTAGATGGAGAGATGATGCTCGGGAGTAATGTGTTTTACATGCTCGTTGCTAGCGATTTACTATATGAAAAATAGTTGACCCACTCAAAAATGGGAATCAAACCCAAAATGAAATATCTCGATTCAATGAAATAGCTCGTTCACCAGGTTAAAATAGTGAACTAAATCCAAAATTGAACACCTCAATTGAATAGCATGTTGTGCAGTATTATAGTACTCCATGAACATGTTGAAAGTCAAATTAATGAACTTGTTTGATATACGCATATATCCGTTCATGTGTGGATTGCAGACAACATGTTCTCCAATTTAAATATTTGAATGCAAGTTTATATCAAAACATGGTTTATATCAGTCTTTGATGCATAAAACGCGACCTCCCCTCTCCCGGACTCCTGCTCTCTCTCTCTCTCTCTCTCTCTCTCTCTCTCTCTCTCGCCGACAATCTTCAATTCTGTCGCACGCATCCAACACACAAACCTTGTTGGTCCTCTCTCTTTCTCTCCATACCTCTCTCTCTTTGTGTGTGTGTGTGGGGGGGGTCTTTCTAGTTCGCATGCATATATATACTCCATCTATAGGTCTCTCTCGCACACTATGTATGATTCTCTAGTCCAAGCTAGATATCTTGGGTGCACTCATCGTACGCACACAAATTCCTTGGCTCGTTGCCCGTAACTCTCTCACGCACCACTCTGTCATCTCGCAGCTCTTCCCACTCTCTCTCAAACTCTCTATCTACCTGGGTCACACATACACATGCATATCTCACTCGCACTCGATAGGCCCATCTAAAACTCTATCTCTCTCCCTCGTTCTCTCTCCATCTCACACGCACACACACACAATCTCATGCCTAGCTAGCCAAGTATGATGGTCTCTCACTCAATTGTAGGCACACGCAGTCCCCCTATATGTATATGACTAGCTAATCTTAGTCTCCATCACAAACATGTGCATGGTCTATCTCGATTTCTCTCGGGGCATCTTTCTATCGCGCACACACCTCCCTCGATCTCCCACCCATATAGTCCCCTCACGATCTCGAGGGGGTCTCTCTATCACAAACACACCCTGTCGCCCTCCCCATGTGTCCATGTTATCCATGTGTCCCTCTCGACCTTTGTTCGTTGTTGGCTAGACCTCTATTGGACATGTGCTATAGGGGTGTCTCTCTCCGTTGCAAACAATCACACACTAGCTATCTTCGTGTATCTCCTCGCCTCGCTTTTCTATCCCGGAGATGCATGCGTGATATGTTCGCCTAAGAAACGAAAAAAAAACACACTCTCTCTAATTTATCGTTTGTTGTCACTTTCTCTTTCACACACATACTCTTTTTGCACACTTAGTCATTCTCCTTCACACGCACTTGATCCCTCTCGACTTAGGCACTCTCCTCGGTCCATAGCATATTGATTTATTGAAAAGTCAAACATCACAAAGTTTGACCATGTACGTGGAGAAAAACAATTACATCTAGAACGGCAAACATATACCATTAGATTCACCATGAGATGTAGTTTCGTATGATGTATCTTTGGTATTGAAGATATAAATAACATTTGTGTAAACCTGATCAAAGTTTCCAAAGTTTGACTTCTAAAAAAATTACATGCACTGCATTATCGAGCGGATGGAATATCTCTTTCCCCCTCTCAGCTATCTGACGCACCACTCAGCCTTATCGGGGCTCCTCAATCTCTCTCAAACTTTATATCTCCCTGGTTCACACATACACATGTCTCGCTCGCGCTATACATATAGACCCATCCAACACTCTCCGCCCTTGTTCTCTCTCTATGTGACACGCACCCCCCTAATAAGTACCATAATCCCTCACTCCATCATAGGCGCAAGCACCCCCCTAAGTATGATTATCTCTCACTAGCCATCAGGAACACACGTATTGTCTCCTTCCATCCATACGTCTATCTCGATATCTCTCGGGGTATCTTCTATCGCGCACATACCTTGTCACTCGATCTCCCACCCATGTAGTTCCATCACGATCTCCAGGGGATCTCTCTATGACAAACATACACTCTCTCCTCCCCATGTCTGCATTTTCTCCGTACGTCTCTCTCGACCTCTCTCCCTTGTTTGTCAGACCCCTCTTGGCCACGTGCTAGGGGTCTTGCTCTCTCGGTTGCAAACAACCACACACTATCTCCTCACCTTGCTTTCGTTGTGGAAGATGCATGTGTGATATGTTTGCATAAGACACACACGTTTTTATCGACTTTTAACGAGTGTTGTCCATGTCTCTTTCACACACGCACACACACTTTTTTCACTCACTCTTTCTATTTCACTCTCTCTCTCTCTAGTTAGGGACTCTCTCACGTCCATAAGCATATGGATGTTTTGAAAAGTCAAACCTCAGAAAAGTTTGACCAGGTATATGTGGAGAAAAACATTTACATCTGGAAAGATCATTAGATTCATCACAACATGTACTTACTTCATACTCTTTGGTATTGTAGATGTAAGTAATTTCTTTTTAAACTTGGTCAAAGTTTCAAAATTTTGACTTTAAAAAAAATGTTGGAACTACATTATCGAACGGAGGGAGTAGCTCTTTCTCTCTCTCTCTCTGCTATCTCTCACGGGCCTCCCCTCTCACACGAACACTCTATACCGACGGATTATACGCTCACTGTGTCAGCGTATAGCTCCGTATATTGTTTAGTTGACCGGTCAACCAGTCCACATGCTGCCTTGTCAGCTCGTGTTCTGTATCTTTGTGTGCTGGTCCATGTGGCAGTGGGTGAAAATAAGTAAACTAGAGGCCCATCTGACATGCGGTGAAGTAAACAAAGTTGAAACCACTTGGGGTAGCACCCCGCACGCTAGTAAATTGAGGGCGCATTGAAGACACACTTCTTCTGCATGGAGGATGCACTCGCGCACAATTCACCATTGCGCGGCGGCATGCACAGAAGGATGAACTCGCGCACACCCAGCACACAACACACACCAGCACACGTGTACACCAGCGTCACCGCCGGTTGAGATGGACGGCAAGGCAGCCAACAAGCGGAGGCGGCTCAAGCCAAAACCGCATCCTGCGAGCCTGGACTTCATCAACAGCCTCCCCAACGACATGATCCTCGTCACCATCAGCCTCCTCCCCACCAAATCTGCCGTGCGGACCGCCCTGCTCTCCCGGCGGTAGTGCCCCCTCTGGCGCCGCGTCCCCCTCAACCTCACCGTCGATAGCTGCCTATGCGACGGGGATTGCAAACGCATGGCCGCAGTCTCCAAGATCCTTTCATCGTACCCTGGGCCATCCAGACGCCTTGACATCTGCATGTTTAGTACGAACTGCAAGGTCCAACCCAAGTTCGAGGAGTGGTTCTTATCCCCCACCCTAGACAAGCTCGAGGAGCTCAGCTTTGAAGCTGGACGATGTCGCTCTCTGCCACCGTCCGTGCTCCGCCTCGCGCCAATGCTGTGCTGCACCAGCTTCAGCTCCTGCTATCTTCCCCAGATTAATGCCGTGCCCGCCCTTCTTCTCCCTCAACTCAAGCAGCTCGACCTCTTCGACGTTATCATCTCGAAGAAGGCTATGGAGCACCTGCTCCGTAGCTCTATTGCGCTCGAGTACCTTCGTCTTGAGCAGATCCACAGGTTCATTAGCCTCCACATCGCCTCGACGAATCTCCGATGGATTTATGTGTCTTGCTGGCCCCGCAACAAGACATCAATTGGGAAGAGATCACTCCAGCTATTCCACGTTATGGTCATTGAGAATGTGCCTTTCCTTGAGAGATTGCTTGTATCGGGTATAGAAGGTCCAACAAAAATCAGGGTCATTGACGCGCCGAAATTGACAGCGTTGGTGCATTCGTCTGCCAAATTCTCCGAACTCTTTATTTGATCCGTAATCGTTCAGGTGCATCACTCATCTTCTTCTCCGTCTTCTTGAAATTCACATTTTTAAATTTCTTCTTGAAGTATTTACGACCGTCTTCCAGAAAATGATTCCCACAAGCTTGACCTAGTCTATGCGCACAGTGAAGATCTTGGCAATAAAATCTATCAGCCCCAATCTGGATCAAGTTGTTGGATTCCTTACATGCTTTCCGTGCACGGAGAAGCTACTCATCGAGGTGAAACTTCTTTCCTATTAATAAATGGTAATCACAACGTAGCTCAAATTTTTCGTAATTTTCCCAAATTACGATGACAAGTGTAGTGTTCAAAACTGCATCTACGCACTGCACTAAAAGAAATGTTTTTAGTATTTTTTCTCACGTGATCACCTGCATCGTTTTTTTGTTGTACTACTATAGTAGCCTAGGCTAGTTATAGTGGAAAGTAACTTAGACTACTCTAGTAACTCTATGGTTACCCTAAGAGCAAGTACTACCTCCGTCCTGGTTTACTCTTCCTATTTTGTAGTATCAAAATTTGACCATAGATTTAACTGACAAAATGTTAATGCATGTCACTAAGAACTATATCGTTGGACTCGTATTTGAACATAATTTTAAATGGTGTAATTTTTAGTGACATGCATTGGCATTTTCTTACTTAAATCTATGGTCAAAATTTTATACTAAATAAGAGGTAGTACAAAAGTGGGCTATAACGGCCCTCCACTATGTAGGGCAAAACATGTGCCAAATTCACTTGTGATGCATTTGGCATCGATGCCCCTCCATTGCTCACCTGGTGCCCCAATCTGGATCACCTACTTTGCTCCGGTGCCAAATTAATAACTCACGCAATGAAAAAACACTTGTATGGGAGAGAGAGAGAGAGGACTGAGGCAATAAAAACACTTTTTTGGGAGAGTGAGAGACTGGTGTAGTTGGTTTGATTGATTTGTTTATACATGTGGGTCTGTGTGCACATCGGTGCCAACTCTCTCACATCGCGAGAGCGGTGCCAAAATCTTTTGATTTGACATCGATGCGTATTATGTGGCATACTTTTGCGAAATATGGCATCGGCCACATAGTGGAAGGCAACAAATTCCCAAGCTCTTCACGTACTCCTAGGTAAATGAGAGGAAAGAGAAAGAGAGAGAGAGAGAGAGTGAAAAAATATCACTAGCCAGCCAACCCTATCGTATGAGCTAATGATATTGGTACCTCTTGATGACATGGCAATCTTATACAGCAAGCTGCTCTAATATGTTCTCTTCTTTTGCAGATAAAAAATACCCGAAAGTGAAAAATGTGCTGCATGATACGTCCCCAGCGTATCTATAATTTTTTATTGTTCCATGCTATTATATTATCTGCTTTGGATGTTTATGGGCTTTATTATGCACTTTTATATTATTTTCGGGACTAACCTATTAACCCAGAGCCCAGTGCCAGTTTCTGTTTTTCCCTTGCTTCAGTGTTTCACAGAAAAGGAGTATCAAATGGAGTCCAAATAGAATGAAACCTTCGGGAGCATGATTTTTGGAACGAACGTGATCCAGGAGACTTGTAGTTGAAGTCAAGGAAGCTTCGAGGTGGCCACGAGGCAGGGAGGCGCGCCTGCCCCCCTGGGCGCGCCCCCACCCTCGTGGGCCCCTCGTGGCTTCCCTGACCAACTTCTTTCGCCTATATATATCCATATACCCTAAAAACATCATAGAGTAGAATAGATCAGGAGTTCCACCGCCAGAAGCCTCCGTAGGCACCGAAAACCAATCTAGACCCATTCCGGCACCCTACCAGAGGGGGGAATCCCTCTCCGGTGGCCATCTTCAACATCCCGTCGCTCTCCATGACGAGGAGGGAGTAGTTCTCCCTCGGGGGTGAGGGTATGTACCAGTAGCTATGTGTTTGATCTCTCTCTCGTGTTCTTGAGTCGGCACGATCTTGATGTATCGCGAGCTTTGCTATTATAGTTGGATCTTATGATGTTTCTCCCCCTCTACTCTCTTGTGATGAATTGAGTTTTCCCTTTGAAGTTATCTTATCGGATCGAGTCTTTAAGGATTTGAGAACACATGATGTATGTCTTGCATGTGCTTATCTGTGGTGACAATGGGATATCACATGATCCACTTGATGTATGTTTTGGTGATCAACTTGCGAGTTCCGTGACCTTGTGAACTTATGCATAGGGGTTGGCACACATTTTCGTCTTGACTCTTCGGTAGAAACTTTGGGGCACCCTTTGAAGTTCTTTGTGTTGGTTGAATAGATGAATCTGAGATTGTGTGATGCATATTGTATAATCATACCCACGGATACTTGAGGTGACATTGGAGTGTGTAGGTGACATTAGGGTTTTGGTTGATTTGTATCTTAAGGTGTTATTCTAGTACGAACTCTATGATAGATCGAACGGAAAGAATAGCTTCATGTTATTTTACTCCGGACTCTTGAATAGATCGATCAGAAAGGATAACTTTGAGGTGGTTTCGTACCCTACCATAATCTATTCGTTTGTTCTCCTCTATTAGTGACTTTGGAGTGACTCTTTGTTGCATGTTGAGGGATAGTTATATGATCCAATTATGTTATTATTGTTTAAAGAACTTGCACTAGTGAAAGTATGAACCCTAGGCCTTGTTTCCGAGCATTGCAATACCGTTTACGCTCACTTTTATCATTAGTTACCTTGCTGTTTTTATATTTTCATATTACAAAAACCTTTATCTATCATCCATATTGCACTTGTATCACCATCTCTTCGCCGAACTAGTGCACCTATACAATTTACCATTGTATTGGGTGTGTTGGGGACACAAGAGACTCTTTGTTATTTGGTTGCAGGGTTGTTTGAGAGAGACCATCTTCATCCTACACCTCCCACGGATTGATAAACCTTAGGTCATCCACTTGAGGGAAATTTTCTACTGTCCTACAAACCTCTGCACTTGGAGGCCCAACAATGTCTACAATAAGAAGGTTGTGTAGTAGACATCACTGCACTATAACAATCTCATCGAATGCCTTGATCTCCATCTTACAGAAATTGATTTGATCGACTACCGAGGCAGCACATCAGAGATTAAATTGGCCAGGTTCTTTTTTCTAGAGGCAAGTGTGCTCAAGGTAATGAGGTTTGGCATTCTCTGGCGCAACAATGAATGCCGTGCTAATCACCGTAAGCATCTAATCCTAAATGACAAAGTCTCCGCAGAAGCTGAATTTTTTTTGAAACATCAAGTGGCCAGAGACTCGAAAACTTATTTGCCCATTAGTGACTTGTTAGGGCGATGGATTTTAGTTTGTATGATAATGCTGCATCCACTTAAAGTAACAAAAGTTCTTACGTAAACTTCCTAGTAATTCCCTCTTCGTAGGTGCAGCATTACTCCTAACATTTGTAATATCAGTTTGAAACTTGTAATATTGTCGTGTCCTATTCCCGCGTTTTCAAAATCCTGCGAATCAAACAGGTCCTGAGTTGGTGATGATGTTGTGCCTGCCATCTTTCACCAATAGCCATCGGATCTAGATCTGACGCATACAAACCAAACTTCTCTAGTTTTGCAAAAAGATGATCGCACGTGTTCCCTATTTACAAACAACTCCTTGTCTCTCACAATCAGTCTTATATCCTCCCCACCACATCTACAAGGCCATGGAAAAATCTGGCGTGATGGCCGCTGCCGGCGCCGTCCACCCCCCAATCTTGGCATTCCGTGCAATGCACGGGCATCTACGCATGGGAAATTATGTTGAACATGGCTATTTGTAAGTAGGCTAGGTCTACAGCCATGATGATAGTGACTGTAGACGGTGAGGCTGACTATGGTATGCCAAACACGGCGCCTATACTCAGGTGTCATCTCCGGCGTAGGGTCTTGTCACTTCACTATGAGGAGCAGCACGTAATAATTTGACCAATGGGTAGTACAGTGCTACTACATTGGTAGTACTATTACTACTAGTACTAGCAGCACCGTCTGGATTTAGTAGTACTAACATGTCCATCTGGATTTAGTATTTGACTAGCAATATCCAGTAATGCATGTCACAAAAAATGTACTACTCCCTCTGCTAAATAAATACATGGTGTATTGTTTTATTCCTTTCGGCGAGATAACTTAATGTCTTTTTGCTACTTAATAGGATTACATGCAATGAACTAACCACTGCATGTGATGTTTGGTAGTCTCAAGTCATTGAATGCATGCACGGGCATGGAGGGGGACGCGACTTCATTGACTTACTGCACCTGCCTTTGGGTGTATGACACATGGGCCCAACGGGTGGCTGGCCAACCTGTCATATAGCCAAAGGCAGGTGCAGTAGAGGGGCGAGGAGTAGATGGCCAACACGCACATGAATTCAACGCAGTCTGCAATTCTCATATAAAGGCTTCCGCCAGTCCAATCTACGAAATCCTACGCACCTACGCACCCAAGGGCAACAGTGATCACTCCAATCGCAAGATCAGTTGACTAGAAGCTAGACCCATGGACGCGATGAGCGCGAGCATCAGCCAGCTATGCCAGATGATCCACGACGCTGGCCTGCGGCCCGGCATCGAGGAATGTCTCCAGGTAGTGCTTGAGGCCGCCAGGGCGAGGGGCCGCTTGGACGACATCTTTGTCTCCTTGTTCGACGAGGTCCTCGTCGGCTTCCTCGACAAGTTCACCATCATCAAGAAGCTCGTGGACGACCTTGATGTATGCCTCCAGCCCACGTGCCCAGGCTCTGCGATGCCAGCCACCCTCAATGGCCTCTATGGTGACAACCTCTTCGACGCACTGGTGGACCTGCGACTTGTTGGGGAACGTATGAATTTCAAAAATTTCCTATGCACATACATAGGATCATGGTGATGCATAGAAACGAGAGGGGAGAGTGTGTCCACGTACCCTCGTATACCGAAAGCGGAAGCGTTAGCACAACACGGTTGATGTAGTCGTACGTCTTCACAATCCGACTGATCCAAGTACCGAACGCACGGCACCTCCGAGTTCAGCACACGTTTAGCTCGATGACATCCCACGAACTCCGATCCAGTAGAGCTTCACGGGAGAGTTTCGTCAGCACGACAGCGTGATGACGGTGATGATGATGCTATCGATGCAGGGCTTCGCCTAAGCACCGCTATGATATAATTAAGGTGGATTACGGTGGAGGGGGGCACCGCACACGGCTAGAATAGATCAATAGATCAACTTGTGTGTTCTAGGGTGCCCCCTGCCCCTGTATATAAATGATCAAGGGGGAGGCCGGCCGGCCCTCCTAGGGCGCGCCAGGAGGAGGAGTCCTTCTCCTAGTAGGAGTAGGACTCCCCTTTCCTACTCCTACTAGGAGGAGGAAAGGAAGGAGGAGAGGGAGAAGGAAGGAGAGGGAGGAAAAGGAGGAAAGGGGGGCCGGCCCCCTAGTCCAATTCGGTTTGGGCTAGGGGGCGCGCGCCCTGCCTCCTCTCTTCCACCAGTTGGCCCATGAGGCCCATTACTTCTTCCTCATATTCCCGTAACTCCCTAATACTCCGAAAAATACATGAATCACTCGGAACCTTTCCGATGTCCGAATATAGTCATCCAATATATTGATCTTTACGTCTCGAACATTTTGAGACTCCTCGTCATGCCCCGATCTCATACGGGACACTGAACTAACTTTGGCACATCAAATCACATAAACTCATAATACAGATCGTCACCGAACATTAAGTGTGCGGACCCTACGGGTTCGAGATCTATGTAGACATGACCGAGACACGTCTCCGGTCAATAACCAATAGTGGAACCTGGATGATCATATTGGCTCCCACATATTCTACGAAGATCTTTATCGGTCAAACCGCATAACAACATATGTTGTTCCCTTTGTCATCGGTATGTTACTTGCCCGAGATTCGATCGTCGGTATCTCAATACCTAGTTCAATCTCGTTACTGGCAAGTCTCTTTACTTGTTTCGTAATGCACTATCCCGCAACTAACTCATTAGTTGCATTCCTTGCAAGGCTTATAGTGATGTGAATTACTGAGAGGGCCCAGAGATACCTCTCCGACAATCGGAGTGACAAATCCTAATCTTGATCTATGCCAACTCAACAAGTACCATCGGAGACACCTGTAGAGCACCTTTATAATCAGCCAGTTATGTTGTGATGTTTGCTAGCACACAAAGTGTTCCTCTGGTATCCGGGAGTTGCATAATCTCATAGTCCTAGGCACATGTATAAGTCATGAAGAAAGCAATAGCAACAAACTAAACGATCATCATGCTAAGCTAACGGATGAGTCAAGTCAATCACATCATTCTCTAATGATGTGATCCCATTAATCAAATTACAACTCATGTCTATGGCTAGGAAACTTAACCATCTTTGATTCAACGAGCTAGTCAAGTAGAGGCATACTAGTGACACTCTGTTTGTCTATGTATTCACACATGTACTAAGTTTCCGATTAATACAATTCTAGCATGAATAATAAACATTTATCATGATATAACGAAATATACAATAACTTTATTATTGCCTCTAGGGCATATTTCCTTTAGTCTCCCACTTGCACTGGAGTCAATAATCTAGTTCACATCTTTATGTGATTAGTTCACATCTCCATGTGACTAATACCCAAAGGGTTTACTAGAGTCAATAATCTAGTTCACATCGCTATGTGATTAATACCCAAAGAGTGATCATGTTTTGCTTGTGAGAGAAGTTTAGTCTACGGGTCTGCAACATTCAGATCTGTATGTATTTTGCAAATTTCTATGTCTACAATGCTCTGCATGGAGCTACTCTAGCTAATTGCTCCCACTTTCAATATGTATCCAGATCGAGACTTAGAGTCATCTAGATTGATGTAAAAAGCTTGCATCGACGTAACTCTTTATGACAAACTCTTTTATCACCTCCATAACCGAGAAAATTTTCCTTAGTCCTTTAAGGATAATTTTGACCGCTGTCCAGTGATCTACTCCTAGATCACTATTGTACTCCCTTGCCAGAATCATGCTGAGGTATAAAGTAGGACTGGTAAATAGCATGCATACTTTATAGAACCTATGACTGAGGCATAAGGAATGACTTTTCATTCTCTTTCTATTTTCTGCAGTGGTCGGGTTTTGAGTCTTTACTCAACTTCACACTTTGCAACATAGGCAAGAACTCCTACTTTGACTGTTCCATTTTCAACTACTTCAAAATCTTGTCAAGGTATGTACTCATTGAAAAAACTTATCAAGCGTCTTGATCTATCTCTATAGATCTTGATGCTCAATGTGTAAGCAGCTTCATCAAGTCTTTATTTGAAAAAATCTTTTCAAACACTCCTTTATGCTTTCTAGAAAATTCTACATTATTTTCGATCAACAATATGTCATTTACATATACTTATCAGAAATGTTGTAGTGCTCCCACTCACTTTCTCATAAATACAGGCTTCACTGCAAGTCTGTATAAAACCATACGCTTTGATCACTTTATCAAAGCATATATTCCAACTCCGAGATGCTTGCACCAGTCCATAGATGGATCCTGGAGCTTGCTCACTTTGTTAGCACCTTTAGGGTCGACAAAACCTTCTGATTGCATCATATACAACTCATCTTTAAGAAATCCATTAAGGAATGCAGTTTTGACATCCATTTGCCATATTTCATAAA
This sequence comes from Triticum aestivum, assembly GCF_018294505.1. Taxonomy (NCBI): domain Eukaryota; kingdom Viridiplantae; phylum Streptophyta; class Magnoliopsida; order Poales; family Poaceae; genus Triticum; species Triticum aestivum. The sequence continues at coordinate 408,061,799 of NC_057794.1, forward strand.
ATACGACAACTGCTAACATGATTCGGACAGACTTTTAAGCATTGATACGAGTGAGAAAATCTCATCATAGTCAACACGTTGAACTTGTCGAAAACATTTTGCGACAATTCGAGCTTTGTAGATAGTAACACTACTATCAGCGTCCGTCTTCCTATTGAAGATCCATTTATTCTTAATGACTCACTGATCATCGGGCAAGTCAATCAAAGTCCATACTTTGTTCTCATACATGGATCCCATCTCAGATTTCATGGCCTCAAGCCATTTCGCAGAATCTGGGCTCATCATCGCTTCCTCATAGTTCGTAGGTTCGTCATGGTCTAGTAACATGACTTCCAGAAAGGATTATCGTACCACTCTGGTGCGGACCATACTCTGGTTGTCCTACGAGGTTTGGTAGTAAATTGATCTGAAGTTTCATGATCATCATCATTTAGCTTCCTCACTAACTGGTGTAGAAATCACAAGAACTAATTTCTGTGATGAACTACTTTCCAATTCGGGAGAAGGTACAATTACCTCATCAAGTTCTACATTCCTCCCACTCACTTCTTTCGAGAGAAACTTCCTTATCTAGAAAGGATCCACTCTTAGCAACGAATGTCTTGCCTTCGGATCTGTGATAGAAGGTGTACCCAACTGTCTCCTTTGGGTATCCTATGAAGACACATTTCTCCGATTTGGGTTTGAGCTTATCAGGATGAATCTTTTTCACATAAGCATCGCAACCCCAAACTTTAAGAAATGACAACTTTGGTTTCTTGCCAAACCACAGTTCATATGGCGTCATCTCAACGGATTTAGATGGTGCCCTATTTAACGTGATCCAGCTGTCTCTAATGCATAACCCCAAAACGATAGTGGTAAATCGATAAGAGACATCATAGATTGTACAATATCTAATAAAGTATAGTTACGATGTTCAGACACACCATTACGTTGTGGTGTTCCAGGTGGCGTGAGTTGCGAAACTATTCTGCATTGTTTCAAATGAAGATCAAACTCGTAACTCAAATATTCTCCTCCATGATCAGATCATAGAAACTTTATTTTCTTGTTACGATGATTTTCCACTTCACTCTAAAATTATTTGAACCTTTCAAATGTTTCAGATTTATGTTTCATGAAGAAGATATACCCATACCTTACTCAAATCATCTATGAAGGTCAGAAAATAATGATACCTGCCGCGAGCCTCAACACTCATCGGACTGCATACATCAGTATGTATTATTTCCAACAAGTTTGTTGCTCGCTCCATTGTTCCGGAGAACGGAGTCATAGTCATCTTGCCCATGAGGCATGGTTCACAAGCATCAACCGATTCATAATCAAGTGATTCCAAAAGCCCATCAGCATGGATTTTCTTCATGCGCTTTACATCAATATGACCTAAACGGCAGTGCCACAAATAAGTTGCACTATCATTATTAACTTTGAATCTTTTGGCTTCAGTATTATTAATATGTGTATCACTACGATCGAGATTCAATAAACAATTATTCTTTGACTTTAAATGAATAACCGTATTGCAATAAACATGATCAAATCATATTCATGCTTAACGCAAACACCAAATAACATTTATTTAGGTTCAACACTAATCCCGAAAGTATAGGGAGTGTGCGATGATGATCATATCAATGTTGGAACCACTTCCAACACACATCGTCACTTCACCCTTAAATAGTCTCTGTTCATTCTGCAACTCCCGTTTCGAGTTACTAATCTCAGCAACTGAACTAGTGTCAAATACTGAGGGGTTGCTATAAACACTAGTAAAGTACACATCAATAACATGTATATCAAATATACCTTTGTTCACTTTGCCATCCTTCTTATTCGCCAAATACTTGGGGCAGTTCTGCTTCTAGTGACCAGTCCCTTTGCAGTAGAAGCACTTAGTCTCGGGCTTAGGTCTATACTTGGGCTTCTTCACTTGAGTAGCAACTTGCTTGCCGTTCTTCTTGAAGTTCCCCTTCTTCCCTTTGCCCTTTTCTTGAAACTAGTAGTCTTGTCAACCATCAACACTTGATGCTTTTCTTGATTTCTACCTTCATTGATTTCAGCATCACGAAGAGCTTGGGAATCGTTTCCGTTATCGCTTGCATATTATAGTTCATCACGAAGTTCCAGTAACTTGGTGATAGTGACTAGAGAACTCTGTCAATCACTATCTTATCTTGAAGATTAACTCCCACTTGATTCAAGTGATTGTAGTACTCCGACATTCTGAGCACATGCTCACTAGCTGAACTATTCTCCTCCATCTTGTAGGTAAAGTTCTTGTAAAAGGTCTCATACCTTTCGACATGGGCATGAGTCTGAAATACTAATTTCAACTCTTGGAACATCTCATATGCTCCGTGGCATTCAAAACGTCTTTGAAGCCCCGATTCTAAGCCGTAAAGCATGGTGCACTAAACTATCAAGTAGTCATCATATCGAGCTCGCCAAACGTTCATAACGTCTGCATCTGCTCCTGCAATCAGTCTGTCACCTAGCGGTGCATCAAGGACATAATTCTTCTGCGCAGCAATGAGGATAATCCTCAGATCACGGATCCAATCCGCATCATTGCTACTAACATCTTTCAACTTAGTTTTTCTCTAGGAACATATCAAAATAAACGGGGAGCTACATCGCGAGCTATTGATCTACAACATAGTTATGCAAATACTATCAGGACTAAGTTCATGATAAATTAAAGTTCAGTGAATCATATTACTAAAGAACTCCCACTTAGATAAACATCCCTCTAGTCATCTAAATGATCACGTGATCCAAATCAACTAAACCATGTCCGATCATCATGTGAGATGGAGTAGTTTTCAATGGTGAACATCACTATGTTGATCATATCTACTATATGATTCATGCTCAACCCTTCGGTCTCCAGTGTTCCGAGGCCATATCTGCATATGCTAGGCTCGTCAAGTTTAACCCGAGTATTCCGCGTGTGCAAAACTGGCTTGCACCCGTTGTATGTGAATGTAGAGCTTATCACACCCGATCATCACGTGGTGTCTCGGCACGATGAATTGTCGCAACGGTGCATACTGAGGGAGAATACTTATCCTTGAAATTTAGTGAGAGATCATCTTATAATGCTACCGCCGAACTAAGCAAAATAAGATGCATAAAGGATAAACATCACATGCAATCAAAATATGTGACATGATATGGCCATGATCATCTTACGCCTTTGATCTCCATCTCCAAAGTACCGTCATGGTCTCTATCATCACCGGCATGACACCATGATCTCCAGCATCTTGATCTCTATCAAAGTGTTGTCACATGGTCGTCTCGCCAATTATTGCTTTTGCGACTATTGCTATCGCATAGCGATAAAGTAAAGCAATTACATGGCACTTGCATATTATGCAATAAAGAGACAACCATAAGGCTTCTGCCAGTTGCCGGTAACTTTAACAAAACATGATCATCTCATACAACAATTTATATGTCATCATGTCTTGACCATATCACATCACAACATGCCCTGCAAAAACAAGTTAGACGTCCTCTACTTTGTTGTTGCAAGTTTTACGTGGCTGCTACGGGCTGAGCAAGAACCGTTCTTACCTACGCATCAAAACCACAATGATAGTTTGTCAAGTTAGTGATGTTTTAACCTTCTCAAGGACCGGGCGTAGCCACACTCGATTCAACTAAAGTTAGAGAAACTGACACCCGTCAGCCACTTGTGTGTGAAGCACGTCGGTAGAACCAGTCTCGCGTAAGCGTACGCGTAATGTCGGTCCGGGCCGCATCATCCAACAATACCGCCGAACCAAAGTGTGACATGCTGGTAAGCAATATGACTTGTATCGTCCACAACTCACTTGTGTTCTACTCGTGCATATAACATCTACGCATAAACCTGGCTCGGATGCCACTGTTGGGGAACATAGTAATTTCAAAAATTTCCTACGCACATACACAGGATCATGGTGATGCATAGCAATGAGAGGAAAGAGTGTGTCCACGTACCCTCATAGACCGAAAGCGGAAGCGTTAGCACAACGCGATTGATGTAGTCGTACGTCTTCACGATCCGACCGATCCAAGTACCGAACGCATAGCACCTCCGAGTTCAGCACACGTTCAGCTCAATGATGTCCCAAGAACTCCGATCCAGCAAAGCTTCATGGGAGAGTTTCATCAGCACGACGGCGTGATGACGGTGATGATGATGCTACCGACGCAGGGCTTCGCCTAAGCACCGCTACAATATAATCGAGGTGGATTATGGTGGAGGGGGGCACCGCACACGGCTAGACTAGATCAATAGATCAATTTGTGTGTTCTAGGGTGCCCCCCTGCCCCCGTATATAAAGGAGCAAGGGGGGAGGACGGCCGGCCCTCCTAGGGCGCGCCAGGAGGAGGAGTCCTCCTCCTAGTAGGAGTAGGACAGAAGGAAGGAGAGGGAGGAAAAGGAGGAAAGGGGGCCGGCCCCAAGTCCAATTCGGTTTAGGCTAGGGGGGGCGCACCCTGCCTCCTCTCTTCCACCACTTGGCCCATGAGGCCCATTACTTCTTCCTTGTATTCCCGTAACTCCCCAGTACTCCGAAAAATACCCAAATCACTCGAAACCTTTCCAATGTCCGAATATAGTCGTCCAATATATCGATCTTTACGTATCGAACATTTCGAGACTCTGCATCATGTCCCTGATCTCATCCGGGACTCCAAACTACCTTAGGTACATCAAATCACATAAACTCATAATACTGATCGTCACCGAACGTTAAGCGTGCAGACCCTACGGGTTCGAGAACTATGTAGACATGACCGAGACACGTCTCCGGTCAATAACCAATAGAGGAACCTGGATGCTCATATTGGCTCCCACATATTCTAAAAAGATCTTTATCAGTCAAACCGCATAACAACATACGTTGTTCCCTTTGTCATTGGTATGTTACTTGCCCGAGATTCGATCATTGGTATCTTAATACCTAGTTCAATCTCGTTACCGGCAAGTCTCTTTACTCGTTTGGTAATGCACTATCCCGCAACTAACTCATTAGTTGCATTGCTTGCAAGGCTTATAGTGATGTGCATTACCGAGAGGGCCCAGAGATACCTCTCCGACAATCGGAGTGACAAATCCTAATCTCGATCTATGCCAACTCAACAAGTACCATCAGAGACACCTGTAGAGCACCTTTATAATCAGCCAGTTACGTTGTGATGTTTGGTAGCACACAAAGTGTTCCTATGGTATCCGGGAGTTGCATAATCTCATAGTCATAGGAACATGTATAAGTCATGAAGAAAGCAATAGCAACAAACTAAACGATCATCGTCCTAAGCTAACGGATGGGTCAAGTCAATCACATCATTCTCTAATGATGTGATCCTATTAATCTAATGACAACTCATTTCTATGGCTAGGAAACTTAACCATCTTTGATTCAACGAGCTAGTCAAGTAGAGGCATACTAGTGACACTTTGTTTGTCTATGTATTCACACATGTACTAAGTTTTCGGTTAATACAATTCTAGCATGAATAATAAACATTTATCATGATATAAGGAAATATATAATAACTGTGCCTCTAGGGCATATTTCCTTCACGACTGCCTGCTGTCGCGCTGGAGAATGTCCACCTCAAGGTCGCGCTCGCCGCATAGCGCGTGGCGCAGCAAGACACCATCGACATAATCACCCACGTCTACGCGCAAATCATCCACAAGGACAACTACATGCAAGAGGAGGACGATAGGACGCTGGCCTTCTTGGACCGCAGGGCAACCTTGGACGGCATTGTTCAGAAGCACGTTGAGCTTGCTGCCAACGCCGCTGCTCCTCACACGTCGGTTGTTGACCCGGTGCACTAGGGCGTGAGGATGTCATTGATGGATCCGTATGTATCTTTATCTTTCCGTCAAATCCATGTAGTAGTATATGGTACTACTAGTAATTATCTTACCTTTCGCATCAACTTCATAATTTTCCTACGTACTCCATGCATGAACCGCACCAGAACCAAATTTCTCATTACTCTAGGGAAAATCGTTATTTCTGTCTATCGGTCGTGCCATGGAGCAGAACCAAATTTTACAAGTTACAAGTTCAAAAGGAAAAGCCTGCCGTGTTCGCGTCGCACCCCCACACGGTTGGTCTGGCACGCCGCTCAAGGGGGAATGCATGATGTGTTGCATTTTCACTTACAAGTGGGACCGCAGTTGAGCAAACCGACTATCGGCAAACCCCCACCCTGCCCACCGCGTGATGGCTGAGAAAATAGGAGGGAGAAGAGATGGTTGTAGCACGGACTCCAAGAAAATTGGTGTCAGATGGGACTCGTGTGGGTGGCATGTGCCGTACTGCTAGACATGAATGCTAGTTATGGCCCATGCCACCCCACTATATCGAGGTGCTGGTTACGTAGAACAAATTTCCCGGAGTCCGTGCTCAGCCCTCCTCTATCTCTCTTCTCAGCCAGCCAGCAGACGCACGGAGCCCATCGTCTGTTTGCTCATATGCGGTCCCACATGTCAGTGAAAACACAAGATGACCCACTAAACCTGCACATCTTTCACCTCGACGTGCTGGTGATGAAAAACAAATCCAATAAAGATCTTCGGTGGCCGCTTTTGGAGTTACTCAGGAGTAGTAAGATTCTATTTACAGTTTAACCCAAGATGCACATCACATGGCTTCAACTACCACTCTATTTTCTTGCATGACACGACCTGGATGCTGGATGTCCCACGTGTCGGCAAAAGGAGGAAGAACTTGGCCAAATCTTTGGTTGTGCTCTCGGATTAGACTAGTTGTGCTAACTTAAAATTTTATTGTGTAGAATGGATGCAAGTTTTGGTATTGGGAAGAAGAGTACAACGATATATTGATAGAGCGCAATTTAGTAGATGTTCTAGCACTTTTAGCTAGCATAGAGGCTAGAGATGAGACTAGTGCACTTGTTGATAGAATAGAGGGTAGACACGTCTACTTCTTTACAATCGAAGAAGAAAGAAGCATGCAGGATCGAGCCTCCGCAGATCAACAATGAATGCATCGAGAAGGAACTAATCCAACTTATAGGAGCAGTTATGGAAGTTGGATATCTTCGAAAATGTATTCTTGTGGTTCTTGTTTTTCTAGTCAAAATTTTGGTGATGTATTTTCATGTACCAAAAAGTCAATGATGAAAAAAAGATATGTGTTTGCAAAGAAAAATGTGCACGGCCGGGATGCGTTCGCGCGTTCGGCGCACGGCCACCGCATCCGAGAAATGGCCCGGACACGACCCCTTTGCCCTACCCAAACGGACAGAATCCGGGCAAATAGGAGGTCCGTTTGGGGTCATGCGTTGGAGTTGGCCTTACAAGAGGGACCGTAGTTGAGGAAACTGACTATTGGTAAACCCCCACCTCGCCCGCCGCGCGATGGCTGAGTTAGAGAAACGACGAGGTTGAAGAGATTGTTGTAGCATGGACTCCAACAAATATGGTGTCATATGAAGTCGTGCTGGTGGCGTGTGTCGTACTCCTGGACGTGAATGCTTGTTCTGGCACATGCCACCCTACTACTCCTACTACTTATAGTAATAGTATTGAGGATTCGAGGTGCTGGTTACGTATAGCGAACACATTAACATATGGCCCACCTCACACTGTGGCCAAATTTCCTGGAGTCTGTGCTAGGTTAAGAAGTGTTCTGTGTGAGGATGGGTGGTTGGTCTCAAGTTTAAAACATGTTGTATTACGTATGTAGACGTAGAGATAGTGCAGCATGTGAAGCTAGTACAAATAGTGTACTATTGTTGATTGTCCTCATCAGATAACCTCGTCGCGGCACCCACTCAGAGAAGCGACTCGAAAGCCATTCATAAATTTAGTAAGTTTATCACAGGCATATCATTTTATTACATACAAACAGGTCATCAACCCACAACAACAATGATGATACATTATAAATACTAAAGTTTTCATCACACAACAAATAACAAGTAATGAAATGAACTTCAACTCAACCAATCCTCGGCCTTGGAAACGCTTTCTTTGAACGACAAGTGATTCTCTGGGAATGGCCAGCTACTGTCAATCTCGAGACCAACACAGGGCTGATCATCCAGGCTGAAGCGATCTACTATATCACGACCAGGGTAGGGAACCACCGCAATGTGCGATGTATAGATACAGTAGCTTGTCATAAATGGTAGTAACGTTGTGTCAACGGCAGTTGGATCGCCTTTCACCATCATTGGATAGTTGTGTCCAAGGAAGAGTGAGTTTGCTCCAAGACTATCAATACTGTACCAGGGAGAAGGTGTTGGCGCTAGCACAGTAGTATCCATCTCGAATACCATACAACGGGTGTTGAAATAGGTTCAGAGAGTGCGACCATGGGAGACAACACCTGCTTCCTTAGTAGTAACATCGGCAGTGGGCTATATACAAACAAGAAGGAGTGATCCATCGGAAGTTGCCAGGCGCCACTGAGTATATCGGCCCTCCTCGTCCTCATCTCCCCCTTGGTTATAAAAAATTTCAAGTATAGGTGGTGGAATGTCCACAGGACCTTGGAAACACAAGAAGAAGGTTAATTAGTTGAGAAGGGAAACTTGCTAACTCGCATGCATGTGGATGAAACAATTATAATTACGGTGGAAGACAAACGTATCGAAACTACGAGGATTCCATGCAAAAACAGTGCCACGAGTGGTGGCAGCAAACACAAGACCCTCGTATTCAATTGCATCACAATACACATCCGTGTATAGAAACTGATTTTTGAGCAATACCCATCCAGTCGAACCACGAACGATAGCAACAAACTTGTCGAAGATAGCAACAACTTGATAGTTCTTGTAATTCCAAGAGCGGTTGGGAACTCGATAAATTGCTATCTTCCGTAGACGACAGTCACCATGATCATATTCCAACGTATGTAGATCATCGGTGTGCTCAACCTCAGGGCACTCGGAGATTTTTGGAAGTGGAATCCGCTGTCGAGTGTACACATTCACAAGTTCCCACTCGCAATTGTACCCAATATAAACAACCCAATCTCCATTTGCGCCTGCCCAAGCCTTTCCCTCAAGCGATGGCATCTTAACATCATACTACATCAACTTGCACAAGGCGAGGCTTCCCTTGTCCCCGCGCCAGTCAGCAGGGTCACGGCGAAGAAGATAGGGGAGATCAAACCGCTCCTGGACCCTTGGGTTCCTTATAATGATGTTATTAGTTGAGTCAAGAATGTTCTTGAACGAACCTGCCACGCTAGCTGAGGTAATGACGTCGCACCGATCAATGAGTTCCCCCACCACGTCTTCTTTTAGATCTGGGCAAGTATAACGGGGTCGTTTCCGGCTTGTTCCCTCCATGGAGAAGACGATCGAACAATGGCAGAAGGAAGGGTGAAGGCAAATGGAGGAGGGAAGAAGAGCGTGCTACAGCAGTTCCAAATTCAGAGGGAAAGGCGAAGAGTCGGTGGACGGTTGCCAGTTTGCCACGGTACACGAAGAGGCGCCCCGGCCTACACATCCTTTCGGAAATTGTACAAAAGGACTCGCTGTCGTCTCACTGACATGTTGGAACGGGACCACATGTCAACGAAACATGGTGTGTAATTTTGTCGGATCACGGGTTCCGGCAAAACGCTTAAAGTTCGAACACTGGGGTGCGCGTGAAGATCTCCCCCCTATCGATCTGCGTCTTAACTTAGCCTAGATCTCACGAACTAACTCAATGAACTCGCAACACAAGGACACAACATTTATACTGGTTTGGGACACCGTTGTGGTGTAATACCCTACTCTAGTGTGGTGGATTGCCTCTTGGGCTGAGGATGAACAGTACAAGGGGAAGAACAGCCTCCTGAGGTTGAGGTGTTCTTGTGCTTGGTGAACTTGTGTGTGCTCTCGTCTTTCTCTCTCTGTGCGTTTGCGATCCGGTCTCTCTTGTCCGTCCTTAGCTGCGGTGGTGTCTAGTTCTATTTATAGAGGCCCTAGTCCTCTCCCCAAATATTGAGCAGGAAGGGAGCCAACAACGGCCAATTTGAAAAGGGGACAGCTAGTACAAGCTATCCTGACAAAAGCAGTCTTCGCCTGCCAAAGGCTCTAGTGGTGACGTCATCTTGGGCTCCACGGTGACCTTCGTCTTGCCGTCCTTCCAGTCTTGGTCTTGTTGCACCAATATGGAAACCTTTGCTTGATGCATCAGTACTCCGCGCCTGCACCTACCCCCTTAGCACCAAAGAGGAAACAAGGACGCTGCGCGCGCTGGCGCCCGCCTGGTCTCGATCGTCATGGCTTACGTCATGAGAACCTCGCGAGGTTTGCCTGGCCTTGAACTCTCCGCCCCTCACAATCCAGCCTGGTGAGGCCGCTCCTGAGGAGGTCTTGTGTCGTCCGCCTCGCGAGGCTTGGCCCCTAGCGAGGGTCTTGATTCCTTGTTGACAAAGATGGGCCGTACAGGCCTGCCAGCAAAGCCACGCCATGGGCCGCAGGCAGGCAAGTCTGGGGACCCCTGTTCCCAGAACGCCGATAGTAGCCCTCGGACCCAAGGCGTGCTCGGGCTAGGCTTCGAGGCGAAGCCAAGGGTCAAGTGCGGAGCACCGTGGGCCCCAATAGTCTGCGACCTCGGTCGACGCGTGGCGGTTTATTGGACGTGGGTGTCTCCGTTTCCCCATGCTGCCTCGGGAACTGCCCGACTGTCAAAAGGCTGGCGTAGACAGCGTTCACCTTCACTGTTTCCTTCCGCCTTGCTCAGATCCCCTTTCTTGCTCCCCGTTTCTGAAATCTTCAGATCCGCTCCCATCCTTTCCTGCATCGGCGACCAATGGCGCCCCAAAGGGTCAAACCCGCCTCATCGCCGGTGCTTTCTGCGGTGAAGGCTTGGTTCGAACCTGCCCTCGACTCGCCCAACGTCTCGGAGAAAAACCTCGCCGCCATGCGCCTACTGACGACGGGGGAGAGTAGTGAAAGGGGGAAGACGGAGCTCCGGGTTGCCTCCGACGTGCCGGATCCCGAGGGGAGCGCGTTCTTCCCCTTCTTCATGAGCAGCATCGCCGCCGGGTTTTTTTTTGAGGAATTAGTGACAGTGGGAGAGGCTCCCACTGACTTTGTATTACTCACAACAGAACAGTTACATTTGTGTTACATAGGTTTATTAGGCCCCCCGGCCATGATTGATACAAAGCTAGCTGCCCAAACTAACAATGAAATCAGAGAGGAAAGGATGAACCTTCTCAGGACAGTTGTGAGTCACCAAACCCAGCAAATGTTTAAATCTAGCTAACCATGCCCCAAACGAGTGCGGGATCCTCCTGAAATGTTGGTTGTTCCTTTCCATCCACAGGCTCCAAGCAGCAAGCAAGAAGATGTCCATGAATAGCGGCCGACGCCAGTCATCTCTACCACCATGCAAAATGGCAAGCCTGTTGGTCCCCCCTGGCCAGATCAGACCAATCCTACCCCAGCATTGTTGGGCAAAAGGGCACGTGAAGAAGAGATGTTCCACGGTTTCCTCGGGTGGGTTTTGGCAGAGCATGCAAGTATAGTCGCCCCCATCCACATTATAGTGCCGCCGCTTCAGCATATTCCTGGTGTTCAACCGATCTACCATAAGCAGCCACCCAAACATCTTGAACTTGATCGGGCATTTGGATTTCCATAGCCATCCAAAGGCCTCATCAGCCATTACCTGCCTGAAGCAGTGGATATAGTATTTCATAGACGAGTATCGTCCCAGGTCATAGACCCAAGTATCAACCGATCCACTGTCCAGACCGACGTGTGCGGACCCTTGCTGTATCTCTCTGATCTCTTCCCTGGCCTGGATCGAAAGAGGCAGACTGAAGATCGAGGCAGGATCAGTGGATTTGAGGATCTTGGCAACAGAATCATCCTCATTCAGAGCATATGAGAATGCCCGCGGATGCGTATCCATCAATACGGAGGCTGGGTCTCCAAACCAGACATCCTTCCAGAAAAGTGAGGTGCGACCATCTCCGGGGACCACCCTGGTGATCCCACGGAAGATTCCACTGAGCTGCATTACATCTTTCCACCAGAAGGAACCCACTGGCTCGGCGGTGTGCGGCACCTTGTTCGGGTAGTGCGTCTCCCAGATCAGCTGAACCCAGGGTACATCTTCACGATTGTAGAATTTGAACAAGTATTTTAGGAGAAGCGCGGTATTTTGTATTCTGACATTAATAACACCAAGGCCACCACACCGTTTCGGTCGACAGACAAGCTCCCATGCAGCAAGGGAGTTGGATTTGATCCCATCATCAGAATTTTTTGCCCATAGACAATAGCGGCGGAGTTTGTCCAGGTGTTCAACTATTTTTGGGTGTAGCTTGATCGTACACATTGCATATATCAACATGGAGGTGACCACCGAATTGACCAACGTTAGTTTGGCCCCTGACGACATCAGTGATAGGGCAGTGGAGGTTTTCCTCTCAACCGAATGAACTAATGGCATGAGATCAAGAACAGTCGGCCTCGTTGTCCCCATGGGAAGACCAAGGTATGTAAACAGCAGGGAACCAACCGAGCAACCAAACACTTCCGCCAACCCCCCGGCACGCTGGTGGTCAACGTTGATGGGTATGAGGGTCGATTTATGGAAGTTAATTTTGAGCCCTACCGAAGCCGCATAATCCTCCAAGATAAGTTTCATGCGGATTGCCTGTGTAGGACAAGCTTGCATAACCAAGATCGTGTCGTCAGCATCCTGCACCACCGGGAAGTCACCTACATTTTCACGTGGAATGGGTAGCTCTAGCAATCCCTGAGCATAAGCATCATTGATCGCAGCTTGTAGCAGATCAGCAGCAAGAACAAAGATTAGTGGCGAGAGAGGATCACCCTGTCGTACTCCACATTTGCATTTGAATTTCCGGCCAGGAACGCCATTCAAGAGGACTGACGAGACTCCCGAGCCAAAAATCAGTTCCATCCAGCCCAGCCACCTATCATCAAAACCCATATGCTTCATGATTTCCAACATGGGGGCATGCTCGATCGTGTCAAAGGCCTTAGCAAAGTCTAGTTTGAGCAATATGATCTCTCTCCCAGACGAGTGGCACTGATGAATGTATTCGTACGACCACGCGAGACAATCCTGGATGGTCCTACCTTTGATAAACCCATACTGATTCATGTGAATAATTTTTAGAATCACTTTCTGCAGTCGGTTCGCCAGGATCTTTGTAATGACTTTTAGACAACAGTTCAGTAAGGTGATTGGTCTGAAGTCATTAGCCGTCTCCGGAGAGGAATTTTGGGAATCAAGGTGATGTAACCCTCACTTATGCTAGTGATATCCAGACCACCTGCATGAAATGCGTGACAGAGATCATAGAAATCTGTCTTGATAATTTGCCAGCACTTCTTAAGGAAACATCCATTAAACCCATCCGGGCCAGGTGCTCTATCATTCGGCATTTCCTTAATAACAGCATCTATTTCATAATTAGAGAATGGCGCGCTCAGCTGGTCCAATCCATCAATCCTGCGAATGATCCTAGAAAGATCAAATTTCATGTTGGTAGGTTTAGAAAAACCCAAACGGTCCCTGTATGTATTGAACAGTACCCCCTCCTTGCCAACATGGTCATGTATATCGACCTCCCCAACTCTGAGCATGGCAATAGTGTTGTGTCTATACCTCTCTGTGGCCAAAGACTGAAAGAGCTTTGTGTTTTCATCGGCAAAACGAAAGTACCTGATCGTACACCTCTTTCGCCAGTACTCATTCTGGTATTTGAGCAAGGCCTGTAGATGGTTTTTCAGTATCTTCCTGAAGTTTGATTCCTGAACATATAGGGGTCGTCTGTCCTCAAGTGCATCCATGTTTGCCAGAGTCTCATTACTGATTTGAATCAGAACTTTAAGTTTGGAGACACCCTTACTCCAACGCTTGAGATCATATCTCAGAATTTTGAGCTTTTTGCAAATTCGCGCCGCCGCATTGGGTGCGTGACATGATTTACACCATGAACCAGCAACAACCTCCATGAACCCCTCATGATCTGTCCAAAAATTCTCAAACCGAAAAAGCCTGGACCGTGGGATGCTTGATTCAATCGTGACCACACACGGAATGTGGTCAGACACTGGCTTCCCCGGGGCAAGACCATTGTGTTAGGGTATTTGGTGGTGCAATCAGACGATGTGAAAAACCAATCTAATTGTTCAAGCAGAGGATCATCTTGCATGTTACTCCATGTGTATGCACGGCCTTTAACTGGTAGTTCCATTAGTGATTGTGCGCGGATGATCTCATTGAATAGTAGCATGTCCGTAGCGTTGCCACCTGACTTGTTTCTGTTATTCGTGGAGCGAATAAAGTTAAAGTCACCCAGAATTAACCAATTGTCGTCATCAGGGATATTAAGCTCAAAAAGCCAGTTTGTAAAGTCCAGTCTGCGCTGACCAGAGCAGGGGCCATAAACATTGACTAGATTCCACGAATCATGTGACTGCGTGGCCACGAAAGAGATCCCAATGGCAAAAGAATCCACAAACCAAGATGTACCAGTAAAAACAGCATTATTCCAGATAACGATGAGGCCCCCAGAAGCCTTCACTGACGGTGCAAAAACAAATTTATCGAAGCGCTTAGGGCAGAAAGTCTTAATAAAAGCAGGATCAAAGGATTCACGTTTAGTTTCCTGGATACATAGCACAGAACAACCGCTAGTATCAATCGCATTCCTAATAGCCAAAAGTTTTTCATCAGAGTTTATGCCTCTGATGTTCCACGAGAGCACATTCCACGATTTATTCATCAGTCGGGTAGACTTCAGTGCTCAGCTTCCCCGGACGAGCTCTGATCATCCAGCAGCTTGTCACGGGAGATGGCTTCCGGACGAATTCCACAGTTGCGCCCCATCTGTTGAAGATCCTCGATCAGCGTTGGTGGGGGGCAATCGGCAATGGGAACCTGCACAGGAGCAGCAGCCAAAGAAACAGCATTGACAAAAGGAATGTCTCGAGGTTTCACCCTTGATTTTGAACGCCTTGCTTCCGGAGCATGGTTGATTTTGAAACCATCGTACTTGTTGGATCTATTGCTTCGTCTGACAGTGGTTGTGTCCAATGGCACTAGCATGTTACTATGTTGATTAGCATTGAACACAGAGGAAGACGCAAGCACCTGGAGCGCAGTAGGCTGGTCTGATGAAAGCATCATCTGAGTCTCCTCATCCGCTGAGACGAGCTGTGGAAGCGCCTTGAGGCCAGGAGATTGTTCTGGCAGATCCCAATTCATAGCATTGAAACGAGCCCTGGGTTTAGGCGAAAGCATACCAGATGGGACAATGACTCTCCCCCACTGAAGGGCAGAAGCAAAGATCCTTGAGAAGATGTCAGGTTCCGGCACCATACACTCAATCCAAACTGCCGCCGCTGCATTAAGATGATTCTGAATAATCTGAAAGGGATTGAGGGGCATCATCACAGGAGAATTGTGTTGCAGGGTGATAGTGGGCGTATAAATGCGTTTGAGCATGCCCCCAATCCAGAGCAAGAACTCATAGTCAACTGCAACCTGAAGAAAAAGAGAGTTTCCTCCAGCCCTGACGAACTCCCTCCTGGCTGCAGGACTGCCATTCACAAATCCATCAGCCAAAGCATCTACTGTTTGAAACTCCGAGTCAGATGACCAAATGTCAGATAAATTATCCTGCACATTATGCTCCGGGTCCACACCATCCATGAGGGACGGACCATCATACTGAAAGAAAGTCCTAAAGCTGAAACCAGTGTAGGGTGGAGTTACCACAGGCCACACACCCCACCCATTGTTCTGAACATCATTAACTGGTTCAGGAGCATTCCAGGCCTCCGCATTCAAAGCATCCTGAGCAGCCATCTCATCAATCCTTGCTTGTTGCATGAGGGTATAGTAAGGAAGCTGGTATGGGTGTGGAGATGCATTCAAAAGTGGTGGAGTGTCCTCATTGCCAACCAAGTTCGGTATAGTATTCCTGCCATTCAGAACATAAACTGGTACAGACCACGAACGAGCAAGACCCGGTAGTAAACCAACCCTAGTAATGACCAGACTATGCGGCACCTCCGCAACATCTTTGATATGGCATTTAACAAGGACTCTGGCCTTGTTCTGACCCGGGCGGGGCCAGGCAAGCATTTTCCCAAAGTGTGAGACTGCCTTATGAACATAATGCTCTGTTTGGTAGTCCATTGGAAAAGCAAGAAACATGACCCAAGCTTCATATTCAAAAGCAGGCATACGCATATTGATGCTCTCATCATGCGGAACTAGTGAAAAAGTGGAATCCTCAGACAAAGCATGCGGACCTTCTCTAATCACTACTAGGAAAAGGGCTATAGATGGAAATGACACTAATGGCGCACCAGACAAGTGGTGCGCCATTAGTATATACTAATGGCGCACCACCTTCTGATGCGCCATTAGTGTTGAAACTACTAATGGCGCACCCTGACCACGGTGCGCCATTAGTACCAAATTTTTTTTGAACTAGTGCGCCTGTCCAAACATACTAATGGCGCATCCCCTGGTGGTGCGCCATTACTAGTTGTAACTAGTAATGGCGTACCATCCAGAAGGTGCGCCACTAATGTTATTTTTTTATTATTGCTTTTATTCCTTTTTTTGCAAAAGTTCTAATGGCGCACCGCCAGGGGGTGCGCCATTAGTAACCTGGATTACTAATGGCACATTTGTTGCTGGTGCGCCATTAGTAAGTGGGCAGCAACAAGATATTTTGGACAGCCTCTCCTCCCACACTCACTTTCTCCCCACTTCATTCTCTCCACCGCCTCCTCCTTGTCTCGGGTGCCTCCTCTTTTTCACCTCATTTCCACCATAGATTCATTCAAATTGAGTGGTTAAGTTACCTTGTTTTGCTAGGTAAGTAAGGGGGGAAGCTATATTTATGTTGTTCTCCCTACAAACAATGTGCACATGCACTTTTTATGGCCTAGCTAGATCTATGTATGTTCGTGGTGTTGCATATGTTTGTGGTGTTGCATATGTGTTTGTGTTTGGAGGTGTACCGGTATTTGAAATGCGATAGTTGCCAATATTTTGCCGGAATGTTGATTCATTTCCGTTTCGGCGAGAATTTTGGCATTAAGCATTCTTTTTGGTCCTATTTTTAGGGAAAGTCATGCCAAATTTTTTCTTGGTTCTAAAATATCGTTTTGCTCTACCCCGCAGGCGACCATGGTCCGCACGATGACCGAAGGCATCGTGAATAGGTTTTTGAGGTCCGCGAAGGCCGAGATGCTTCAAAAGAACGAGACGGAGATAAGATGTCCGTGTCGAAGATGCAAGCTGAATAGCCTTATTGCGGACCCGGATTCCGGGCAGGTGCGGGACCACCTGCTCTTGCGTGGTTTCATGGATGGCTATCGGTGGCAAGGTGATGAAGATGACTACGAAGTCGTCCATGGGGGCCGGGCAAGAAATGAGGAAGGGCAGCAAGACAACCACCGCGGCTCGGGGGGGGCGAGAAGACGAAGAATCCCCAGGAGATGATCACGACGGTGATGCTGTACACAGTCATCATGTAGAAGATGCAGGACATGATGATGATGCCGGCGGAGCAGACGACGTTGGACCATCGATGGGCTGGGTGCAGGACCCTCATATTCAAGAGCTGCTTCTCAAGCAGACGGATAACGCAAGAGCTGCCGCCCGAGAGAAAGCCAAGATGGATCAACTTGAGTTAGACGCGGTTACTCCGTTGTATGAAGGATGCAGGCCCGAGGATACCCGCCTGAAAGTAACGCTCATGGCTCTGGAGATGAAGGTAAAACACAAAATGACCGACGCATGCTTCGACGAGAACATGTCATTCTGGCACGAACGTCTTCCCAAGGGGAACAAGTGCCCGACCAGTTTGGAGGAGGCGAAGAAAATCGTGTGTCCTCTGGATTTACCGCACGTGAAATACCATGTGTGCATGAACAATTGCATCATTTATCGGGACGAGCACGCGGAGTCTACAATATGTCCGGTGTGCGGTGTCACTCGATACAAGAAGAGGAAGAAAGCTCCTCGAAAAGTGGTGTGGTACTTTCCGATCACTCCTCGTCTGCAGCGGTATTTCGCGGATCCTAAGGTAGCAAAGCTCCTGCGTTGGCACGCGGATAGGGAGGAGAAGAAGCGAGAAGATGACGCAAATGATCCGGAGATAGATAAAAAAGACAAGATGCTGAGTCACCCTAAGGATGCGAGCCAGTGGCAAGCATTGAACTTCGAATACCCAGAATTTGGGAACGATCCAAGGAACATCGTGCTGGGCGCGAGCACCGATGGAGTCAATCCGTTTGGCAGCCAGAGAAGCACACATAGCACCTGGCCTGTGTTTGTGTGGATGTACAACCTTCCCCCCTGGTTGTGCATGAAGAGGAAGTACATTCACATGAGTATGCTAATTGAAGGGCCGAAACAACCAGGGAACGACATCAATCTGTATCTGGGGCTGCTGAAAGAGGAGCTTGACACGCTGTGGAAAACGCCAGCCAATACGTGGGACGCCGCAGAGAAAGAATATTTCCCTATGAGAGCCGCACTGCTCACGACGGTGCACGACTATCTCGGTTACGGATATCTTGCGGGGCAGGTAGTCCACGGATTTTCTGGATGCGTAAGGTGCATGGATGACACAACGTATCGCCAGCTAGATAGAGATCCCGGGTCTTCGAAAACCGTGTTCATGGGACATCGAAGGTGGCTTCGCGACGATGACCCGTGGAGGAAACGCAAGGATCTGTTCGATGGTGAAACCGAACCCCGAAAACGCCCGTGTACGAGGAGCGGCGAGGAAATAGACAAGCTGTTGAAAAATTGGAAAGACTGCCCACTGCCGGGAAAGAAGCAAAAGGCGCCAGAGCCGGGAAAGAAGCGAAAGGCGCCAGAGCCGCTGCTGAAGGTATGGAAAACGAGGTCTGTTTTCTGGGACTTGCCGTACTGGAAGATCCACCGTGTGCCTCACAGCCTTGATGTCATGCATATCACGAAGAACGTGTGCGAGAGTCTGCTTGGTACCCTGCTCAACATGCCAGAGAGGACCAAAGATGGGCCGAAAGCAAGGGCAGACTTGAAATCAATGGGCATCAGGCAGGAGCTTCACGCTATATATGATGATGATGATGATGATGATGATGATGATGATGAGGCGAAGCAGGACACAGAAAGTCGTCGCAAAGGCAAAAAGGCCAAGAAGACCGGAAATGACTACCCTCCCGCGTGCTTCACTCTAAGTCAGGAGGAGATCGAGCAGTTTTTCACCTGCCTCCTAGGAGTAAAACTTCCTTACGGTTACGCGGGGAAGATAAGCAGATACCTAGACCCAGCGAAGCAGAAGTTCAACGGGATGAAGTCTCACGACTGTCACGTGCTGATGACGCAGATACTTCCAGTTGCAATCCGTGGGATCATGGACGCGCACGTCCGTGAAACGCTATTTGGCCTATGCAACTTCTTCGACGTCATCTCTCGGAAGTCGATTGGCGTGAGGCAACTCAGAAGGCTACAGGAAGAGATCGTGGTGATACTATGCGAGCTTGAGATGTACTTCCCGCCCGCATTCTTCGACGTTATGGTGCATCTGCTGGTCCATATAGTGGAGGATATCATCCAACTCGGGCCGACGTTCCTGCACAGCATGATGCCGTTCGAAAGGATGAATGGTGTCATCAAAGGATACGTTCGCAACATGTCACGTCCAGAAGGAAGCATAGCCAGGGGCTTTCTGACCGAAGAGTGCATCTCCTACTGCACGAATTATCTAGGCATCGAGAACCCCGTTGGTCTGCCTGTCAACAGGCACCTCGGCAGGCTCGCTGGATGGGGTCACCGTGAGGGTCGCCGCGAAATGCATGTCGACTTCGAGGGTCGACTCACCGACTTTGAAAGAGCAAACCTAGTCGCGCTACAACACATAGACGTGGTCGATCCTTGGGTGGTAGAGCACAAAACCTTTATTAAGAAGACGTACAATGACCGAGGCCAACAGAGGACGGACGGAGATATACTCAAAGAGCACAACTCATGTTTCACGCGTTGGTTCAAGCAGAAGCTTCTGTCGTACCCTTTACATGAGGATTCTTCCGCGGAAGAACAACTCATATTCGCCTTGTCACAGGGCGCCGAGCACAACCTGATGACCTATGAGGCGTACGATATCAACGGCTACACATTCTACACCGAGGCCAAGGACATGAAGAGCGATGGTTATCAGAACTCCGGGGTAACGATGGAATCCTACACCGGTAACGACAAGGACAGATACTACGGAAGGATCGAGGAGATCTGGGAGCTGAGCTACGCTGGAGAGAAGGTCCCGATGTTCCGTGTTAGATGGGCCAAGAACGTCATAAAAGAAGACCGGTATTTCACCACCATGGTTATACCCGAAGCCAAATCCAAGACCGCGGGCGCAAACGTCACCGCGAAAAATGAGCCATGGGTACTGGCTTCCCAAGTGGACCAATGCTTCTTCATTACCGACCCGCCAAAGCCCAGTCGTGTTGTCGTGAGGAGAGGCAAAAGGAAGATCATCGGAATGGATGGAGTAGCCAATGAGCAAGACTTCGACAAGTACGGCGACCCGAGGATCGAACATGACGACGATGATGAAGTAGCAGCATACACCACAAGAAGAAGCAGGACCACCCTACCTAAAGGACGTCCGTTCCACAGAAGAACTCCATATGCGAAAAAGAAGGGCAAGAAGATTGTGAACAGATAGCTAGCTAAGATCGATTGTATTTAAATCGTAGCCTTCATTTCTCGATTGTATTTCATGGGTACTTTTTGAACTATCATGAATATTTTTAAATTTCATGGACACTCGATCTCGATCCCGGCCCCCTCCATCTCGATCGCTATCCCACCTCGCCAGATCCGGTCCCCCTCGCCGCCGAGCACCCCCCCAGTCCACCGGCCGCCGCCGCCGACCCCCCGCACCCTCGATTCCCCTACTCAACCGCCGCCGCCGACCCCCCGCACCCCGCGCACCGTCTTATAAAAAAAATAAGTATCAAACAGCTTTTTAAATGCTACTGTCTTATAAAAAAATATTACTGTTATTATTTAAACAAGTTTGAACATATTTAAACACAAATAAGTATGAAACAGCTTTTTAAATGCTAAAAAAATTTGTGGAGCCTGGGAGTCGAACCCAGGACCTCCTGGTGTGAGAACTGGCTGCTGACCAGTCGAGCTAGTAGAGGGGACTTGATGTGGATCAGTTCTGGTGGTACATAACCTGTTGGCTCGAGTTGAAATAAAAAAAATACTAATGGCGCACCACGGTGAGGTGCGCCATTAGTATGGACATGCTAATGGCGCACCACGGTGAGGTGCGCCATTAGTATTGTGCCCGATCCCCCTTCCCTCTCCCCCTTCGCCCGATCCCCCCTTTCCCTCTCCCCCTCGCCAGTTCCCTCTCCCTCTCGATCCACCGCCGCCGCCGCCGCTGCCCTGACCCTCCCCCTCGCCCTCGCCCTCGCCCTCTCCCTCCCTCGCCCTCTCCTCGCCTTCCCTCTCCCTCGCCCTCTCCCTCGCCCTAGATCCCCTTCCCCTCTCCTCTCCCGACGCCGCGGCCACGCCGCCTCGACGCTGCCCCGCCGCCCCGACGCCGCCTCGACGCCGCCCCGCCACCCCGACGCCGCCCCGACGCCGCCTCGACCCCGCCCCGACGCCGCTGCCCCGCCACCTCGACGCTGCCCCGCCGCCTCGACGCGACCCCGCCGCCCGGACGCCGCCCCGTCCACACCACCGTCGCCGGAGCACCACCACCACCACCCGTCGCCGGAGCATCCTTATCCTCTCCGACCGCCTCCTCCACCCCGGCCCGCTCCTCCAAGGTAAGCTACTGCCGAGCAACACTAAATATTGAAGAAACACAGCACAATAGAAATCCACAAATGTAGAACCAAAACAAAACACTGAATAAAACATAGTTTACATCCAAACAGGTGCTTGATGGAATGCTGTTTAGGGCTTTAGGCTACTTCATAAGTGTTATTTAGTATAGTGTGTGCATACAAAATTCCAGCAAATATCATAGATATATGATATATCATGTTCCAGCAAATATCAAACATATATGATGTATCTGTCTAAAAATGAAAGGAACTCCCTGCCTTGCAAAAGAAAGTGCAGTATTTCTGCCATTCTGTTTGGTACTTTGTAAGTAGAGATCACATATGTTTTCATATTTCATTTCAAAGGAACTATTTGGTTCAGTCCTCACATCATAATATTCCACAAATTATGCCTACGCAAATTGCCTATTTTCTTGTATTTTGTACGATCTTCATTTATTTATTTATGTTTAAGGGAGTAAGATATTTTATTTACCGTTCACCTTATATTGCTTCATGTGAAATTTGAAAATGCGACTCGGTCATCTTCACACACAGAACAATACAAATAAAAGAAAAAAAATCAATCCATCTTAACAAAATTATGGAGCTATATTTTGATTAGTACAAAATTTCGTTCCTGCGTGCACTGGGCCCAGACATGCCAGACCTAGGTCAAAAATCTGCTTCATTGTAGGCTAAGGGACAACTCAGATGAGTAAGGTACATATCATATTCCTGGGGAGATAATCTTGACAGAGCTGCCATGGTGGAAGACCAGGCAACATCTGTCAACCAAGGGATCGGATGTATTTATCTTCATGGTCCCAAACTCCCAAATCAAACCAAAAGCAAGGCAAAATTAACAGAAACCACCAAAAGGGAACTGACAAGATGCTATGCATAGATCTTAAAGAAACAGAAATAAACAATGAAGCTCAATAGTTATTTCACAAGACACTAGCCATGATCTCTACTTGTTTGAACAGAATGGAGTGAATCAGAACAAAGTATATGTAATATTCACAGAGGCCTAGACCAGCTTCTCGGCACAACTAAACAAAGCTGCACCATGAGTACCCATGTAAAAGCCTCATCATAAGTACCTGTCACATTTCATCATTTTCATCTCCATTCCACTAGACATAACAAAGCTAGGGCAAGAGCAAAACATCATGTTTACAAAGGCAGTAATCCTGAGGACTGAGTTTGCAGTGCTAGACCATGCACCATGATGTGTAGGCATGCAAAAATGTTCCACAAAAACAGATGCCGAAAAAGGCCTTCAAATTGAATATGTCCTGCTGAAAATGCAGCAAATTCTAGCCTTCTAGGGCAAAAATGTTCCACAAAAACAGATGAACAACAAAAGCTTGTTTATAATACAAGTTCAAATATTGCGAAGCATGACATGGCCTTTGTGAGCTCCTTTGTATAAAATGAAATGCAAGGTTGCTGATAATGTAACCCAGATCACACAGATCAATTTTTTTTCAATTTATGCAACTGTAAGAGTACCAACCAGATTACACAAATCATTTTTTCTTCAGAAGTGTGTCATAATTTCCCTGTCCTAATTGTTGTTTTGATTCAGAAATGATGATTTGCTACAACCAGTGCATGCATGCCTTTTTTCTTCTTCATTTTTAGTAAAGTGCTCTGTTCTGGGTCATGGACTTTGTGCCATGGACCAGTGCATGCATGCTGCTGCTGCTGCTGTACTACTTGTCAAGTGATGCTGCTGCTGCTATCTGCGAGCTGCTGCTAGTTGTGATTTTGTCAAGTGATGCTGCTGCTACTTGTGATCTTCTAAAATGACCCCTTTCTCCTGAAACGTTGATTAATTTCCGTTTCGGTTGAGAAATGGGGCACTCCAAGGTCAAGAAAATTAGCAAAGGTCATGCCCAATTTTCTTGACCTAGAAGGTGCCCGATTCTCAACCGAAATAAAAATTAATTTGCTTTAGTGGTTGGATTAGTTTAGTATTTTTTTCACACACTCAGACACCCTTGCTTGCCATGTGTGTGAGAGAGATAGTGAGAGGAGACAAGAAGAAGGGGGTTAGGAAGATGTTGCCTGCTCATCAAAGCTAACCATCTCCCCCTTTTCACCCCTTTTCCTTTGTCTTTTGTGGGTTGCAAGGAAGCTACTGTCTTAGCTAGCTTAGCTTGTGCACAAATCCCAGTGTTACAATCTAGAAAATTAGCCTGCAAAGATGAGGTCCCATGCTGGCTGTACCACTGCATCATGCAACAGTGCCTTCAAGATCCAAGGCAATATCACAAACATCATAGGCAATTTGACCAAACTCACAACCTTGTATCTTTGCAGCAACCAACTTTCTAGACACACCCCTCAAGAACTAGGTTACCCTGAGAACGTGGACTTGGACCTTAGCAACAACACACTAACAGGTTCTATCCCAAAACACCTAGGCAATATCACAAACATCTCTCAATTGTTCCTTGACAATAACCAACTTTTTGGCGACATTCCTCGAGAATAAGGTTATTTGGTCAACTTAGAGATCTTGTTCCTTGACAATAACCAACTTTTTGACCAAACTTTGTTTCTATTTAGAGAGAAACATGGCCCACAACGATGAGGCCGGGGGTTCGGGCGGCAAGGCATTCTGGGAGCTGTCCCAGGAGATGGAGGAACAACCTCACTTCTATGAGGACGCCGCCTTCCCCACCGATCCTAAGACCACGGATGGTGCCACCGAGGATGACCACACTGATGCCACCACTGATGGTGCCGCCGAGGATGCCACCACTGATGATGGCGGCGCACGCACAGATGGCAGCCAACCGAAGAGGCAACGGAAGGACCGGCGCCCGATCGTGCTCCGCACCCTCAAGGAGGAAGTTACTGAAGTGGACTCCAACGGGAATCCAACGGCGCCCGAACGAATAGTCAAGGGGTACTCGCTTCAGCTCGGGTGCATTGTCCGGAGCACCGTCTCGATCAACACCGAGAACCTGAGGCATCCTGACCGAGGGAATTTGTGCCACCTCCTCTTCACGAAGCTGCACGAACGATACAAGTTCCCCGCTGAATTTGAAAACACAAGCCTCAAAGGGAATAAAGTGAACAATGCTGCCCTCACGAAGATGAGCAAGGCCCTGTCTACTTGGAAAAGCAATGTGAAGAGAATGATCGAGAAAGGTGAGAGTTATCAGAAGATCAAGGAGAAAAATCCTTCGATCACCGAAGATGACTACAACGACTTCAAGATCAATTGCTCGAGCACCGCAAGCTCCCAATCAAGTGAGTGGGGGAAACAAATGCGGGAGCTGAACATAGGGGAACACACACTCGGTCCCGGCGGTTACAGAGTGGCGGAGCCTATATGGGACAAGGAGGAGGCGGACCGTGCCGAGCAAGGCCTACCGCCCCTCTTCGATAAATACGGTGACAAGCAGACCAGGAACTTTGTTAGGGCCCGGTACAAGAAGGACCCGAAAACAAAGGAGCTTACCACGGATCCGAAGACCAGGCAGCTTGAGCTTGTTCTGGTAAGGAATACACCCCCGCGTAATTAGCTCCATATGGTTGCATTCTAATTAATGAAGCCAAATTTCTAAATGGTTCACATTCCTTCCGCAGGCGACTGAAAGCAGTAGCGCGGGGTCGACTAAGAGCAACCCTTGGGACACCACTCTAAATAGGGGGTTGAATGTAATGAAGAACAAGGATAAGCTCAGTAAGCCGACGTCAGCTGGTCGTGTGGCCGGCAAAGGCTTGTCGACAAAATGGGGGTCATACTATACCGCTGGTGTGCGGAAGGAGAAAAAGACCAGCTCGGAAAGCCAGGCGCGAGAGGTTCAAGAACTCAAGGCACAGGTGGCGCGGATTCCGGAGATTGTCCAAGAGCAAGTGGAACAACGACTCGGAGCGACGATCACCGCCCTTGTGCCTACCTTGATCTCGGGGTTGAGTGCGTGGATTGCGGGCGGCCAACAGGGGCCGCCCCCGATTCCTAGCTTCACGGCCAGCAACTCGCATAATGCGATGGCGGGGCCATTGGTGCCTCCGGCGGAGGCGGCATTGGTGTCTCCGACGCCGGCACGGGAGCTTAATGCACCCGGGTGTACGCCGGCCGGCACCTCTTCAGCAAGCGGCCCCTCCGTCAACTGCACGCCCGCCGTTGGCGGTGCCTCGACATTAGCCGAGCTCGACGCCATCATCACGGTAACTAATTAAGCCTCTCTCGGCCGAGGACTTCATCTCCTTGCCTTTGACTGGGCATCCCTGACGCCCTACATGTTTTCGCAGGGCGCCGCCGACGTTCCGTGCACTCTCCTCCACTTCGTGAACAACGAGTTGGTCGATGTCGCCAAGGGCAAAATCGTTCAACCGGGCAACCCCTTGTTCCACGGTACCCAGATGCCACCCAACTTGTTTAGGGTTCAACTGGTTCGGGTGCTGCCAGGCTGCGACGACTTGTTACCTCCGATTCGACCCGTCGGGGCCGACGATGAAGACGTGATGACCCTCAGCGCCTGCCTGAGCTGGCCCCTGCTTTGGCCGAAGAGCCAGATTCGTTTGGGGGCGGGGGACACCACCCCAAAGACAACACCGCCAGTCGTGCCGGCGCCAAGTCGGCCCCATGGCAAGACCGCCGTAACGGTGCCGGACATCCCTATGCCACTGGATCCAAACATGCATATGGCACAGGATCAGAACGACGACGACGACGACGATGATACATTTGGCAACGTCGATCAGTACTTTGCCGAGCATGGGTACGATGGCGACTTCATGGGGCCTCCTTCTCAAGAACCAAACCCAACAAAAGACGTGTGCGATCTAGCTCGTACCGCGGAGAAGCCAAGTTGCAACAGGCGCCGTCTGGCGTTCAGCTCTCAGGAGACGCCTCCAGCTGCCGACTTCACCGAGCCTCAGATAGGCGAGGTGCGAAATATTATCAGCCCCAACACACTCAAGAAGGCGGTCTGTGAGCAGAACTCGGTCCCATTACAGGAGAAGAAGAAGGCACGCAAAAGAAAGACTAAGAAGGGTGCGAGCCAGCCGGCACCGAGTACGATCCGTGCTCAGGACGGGCCACCTTCACCGCAGGATATCTCGAGGAGGGTGCATGTGGCGGGTAGGGCGATGCTACCGACAAATATGCTCAATGCTGCAACCGGTGCTATGCGGAGTCTGCATGACAGTGTTCTTGCTTTGGAGAAGCGGCGTCTCAGGGAGAAGGATGTGGCATACCCGGTTTTCGCGGCCAAGGTGCCAGAGGGCAAGGGCTTTGTGGATAACTCCATCGGGCGTACGATCGTCCTGCGTTTTGATGACATCCACGCTATGTTGAACCTTCATCCGCTGCACTACACCTTCGTTCGGCTATTTTCGCTGAGTATGGAGATGCGGATCATTCGCGACAAGACCCCGGACATCGTGATAGTCGACCCCTTCTACATGCGTGCCAAGATCTTGGGCAGCGCTGGGGACCGGCAAGTCGCGAGTTCTTACCTCGAAGGCGTCATTCTGGCAAACCAAGATAAGGATAACTTCCTCGTGCCTTACTTTCCCGAGTAAGTCCTCCCCTCAACCGGCCCGTAACATATGAATTCTTACATTTCGATCGTTTTTCTTTTAACATTCCGTGTTTTCTGCAGTGACACACGTTGCACGCTCATCCTCCTAAGCCCCAAATATTCCATGGCCACGTATTTCGACCCGGACCGTCAGTCGAACGTAGACTACACAAATGTCAAGAAGGTTCTTGATGATGTTCTCCCCGGCTACGCCCAATCTGGAGGCACCTTCACCAGGCCTATTCGTAAGTACGGCAAGCACGTGTTCTCCCACAATACGACGTTCTGCTGCGTCAAGCAGCCGCCTGGCGGTCAGAAGGGTGCCTACTACGCCATCCATCACATGCGGGCGATCGTACGGGACCATCATCAACTTCTGCTACCGAGTAAACTCAAAGATTGGGCCGCGAGCGTGTCGGCAATCCAGGACGCGGACCTCCGACAAGAATTCTTTCGCATCCAGTCGGAGTTTGCGGAAATCATCCATCAAGATGTCCTTCGTACCTCGGGGCAGTTCTACCTCAGAAATCAACCGTCCAACAGTGACATCGACACAATGCTACAAATGCAGGATGACAACGCCCGTTCTTTCATGACTCCCACGATAGACGGCGGCTTCATCCACGCTCCGGTCCCTTGAGTCGAGTTGTCTAGTTCTGAAACATCGATTGGCTCATGTTGTAATTAAACTTTAATGAACTTGTAGTATGTCTCTTTGGTTTCGAGAGTCGTTCAACTTAGATGTAATCGATGCTATTAATGTCTTGCTTTTCTCTTCCGATCGTTCTGTTGCATAATTATATATTGCTTATGTATTGTCTGTGAATTGGTACTAACGTTTCGTTTGGCTAGTGCATAGCGATGCCGACGTATGTCGTGTACAAGGGTAAGGTTCCCGGAGTCTACGATGACTGGGAGGAGTGTCGGAGACAGGTTCACCGATTCAGCGGTAACAGTTACAAAGGGTACACCACTAGGGCCGAGGCCGAATCTAGATACGCCCGCTATCTAGCGGGAGAGGGGAGGGAGCGTTGGAGGAACCGGATGAAGACGAGTTTCATCGTGATGATGCTCATCGTGATGACCGCAGCTCTCTTCTATGTGATGGTAGTTTAGATGATCGATATCGACTTGTAATGTGAAGACAAACTCGCTACTCGCGGTCTCGAGACTTGTAATATAATGTTCTATCTTTGTTCGGTCTTTTTAATTCGGAGACTAATATGATGAATTGTATTCGGAGACTAATATGATGAATTGTATTCAAAGACTAATCTTCTATTGTATTCGATGAATCTGTTGTTGATGTGTGCTGTCTATATTTTGTCAAACTATACATTTTGTAACCTGTGCAAAAAACAGAAAATAAAAAGATAAAAAAACCTAATATTCATACTAATGGCGCATCATAGGATAGTGCGCCATTAGTATGGCAGTGCATACTAATGGCGCATCACTGGGTAGTGCGCCATTAGTATGCCGCGGTTACTAATGGCGCATCCAGTGGTGGTGCGCCATTAGTATGCCAAAGCACCTGGGTATACATGGCCCCTGGGAGGCATACTAATGGCGCACGCTGGCCTATACTAATGGCGCACCCGCGGTGCGCCATTAGTATACCAGATACTAATGGCGCACCAGGTGGTGCGCCATTAGTAAAAATTACTAATGGCGTGCTGTTAATGGCGCACCACAGATGCGCCATTAATGGCCATATTAGGTGCGCCATTAGTAGGGGTTTTTCTAGTAGTGAATAGCAGCATCTCTACTCTCCATATCCGCAAACACAACACATCCAATCCCCAGCGGGTAAACAAAGTCATCTAGCAGTTCATACTCTAAATCTCCAACAATAATGTGGCAGACCTCAGCTAGCCATAACTCCTTCTGATGATCAGGGACCGGAGGGTTGACAGAGACAATGGCGTACCTATCATGATTCAGAGGCGGATCATCCACCACCATGACATATCTCTGGACCCGGTGAGCCGGCCCGCGATCAAAGGTAGATCCGTCTGGAGCGAAGGCGAAGGGGCTCACAGGGAAGTTCGCCATGGGTGACGAAGCCGGGGACTGCTTGAGAGATCTCGCCGGAGCAGGGGATGGAGATTGCTTGCTGAGAGCCGATGGGGAGAAGAGTCGAGATGGCGGAGGCGTGGGTGTAGAACTCGAGGAGAGCGTCGTAACACTCGATTGGGGTTTTTGGCAGGCAGAATTGACTACACCCTGACCGGGTAGGCGTATCGTCAAGCAATGGGGGTTAGCCACTTCCGCGTGGAACGGGATTATCTGTTGCCATTTCAAAAGGCAACCACCATGCGGATCCCCAGTAGCACGGGCCATACCAACATCCACAGAGATACCTACCTCAGATGCACCCGCGGTAGCCCGAGGCAAGATCCTCTCCGAGTGTGGTAGATTTTTCTTTTTCCAAGCCCATCGGGGTAGAGAGGCACAAGCCGGAAGCTTACGTGACTTGTGGCCCAAACGATGACATAGAGGACAGCGACGAAGCCCAGGACAAAGCCTGGTTATGTGGTTAACTGCAGAACATGCATTACATTGAAGGCCCAAAGGGTTCGGGCCTACTCTGCATGGCTCATGCTTGCGAGCATCAGTACGTGTAGACATGCAGGCACATGTCCCAGAAATATCCCCACAACCTTGACAAAATATTCCAGTGCACGAATCATCAACATGGCCGAGACAATCACAGAGAGAACAATGCAAAAGTCTTTTGTAAATGTATTCCTTGGTGGGGACTGAAGTGATTTGCACCAGAAGCTTAACACTATCATTATCATAACCGGCCTGCCAGCCATCGAGAATAGCAAATAATTTCTCATCCGAAATTGAATCCCATAATCCCATAATATATCCTTCCCCATGAAAAGATGGCAACCGTCCAGGAATATCGTGAGAAATAGGTATAGATATGGAACCAATCCAAAAAGAATCCTTAGAATCCGGAGATGAAAAACTACCAAAGAAGATCCGATCTGAAGGCTCGCCGGAATGCAAGTCCGTCGGCGGCTTAATGAAACCCAAATTCTGCAGAACTGGTAATGAGGCGGGATCCAGTGGTAATTTACTCTGGGTAGAGAGCCATTTAGATTTGATCGCTGGGCCAGGTGATGAAGCCAGACCAGTTAGCTCAGAATCAGCGTGCCAAGAATGAATTAGTGGACGAGAAACCCCAGATCGACGAAGGTGAAAATGGCAGATGAAGTCCGGCCAAATTCGGTCTCTCAAACCAAAAATGAAATGTCCCACACGATTTGAGGCCACTGAGAAACGAAAAAGCCGATCACCCAAGCGCAAGACATTAAAACTGGCAGCAAGACCTCCAATACATGACTGAAGAGCCAAACCCACCGAATCCACCGAGAGGGGAAAAGAGGCCAAAGAGAAGGAAACTTCAAGGAAGAATTCCTTGGAGCCGGGGTTGGGGACGAAGTGAACCGTAGATCCAAACCTAGCACGCACCTGTGCTTCAACCTTGAGGTCGGGGGAGAAATCCCAGTGGAGAAGGCCGTCCATTGAGGTCGTCAAGAGGCGACCGTAGGGTTAGACCCTAGAATCGCCATGGGAGTCGCCTGAGGTGGGTGGAGGAAGGAGACGCATCGCCGCCGGGTTGGTTCCTCCCTTCTCCGATTTCTTCTATGAGGTCCTCGACCCCTACGGGCTGCATGCGCTGCATCTCCATCCCAACTCTGTCCTTCTCTTGTCCATCTTCACCTACTATTGTGAGGCGTATCTGGGCGTGATGCCGTCCGTGGCCCTGCTGCGCCACTTCTTCTTCCTCCGTGCTAGCGAGGGTCATATCTCCGGGTGCGCCAATTTCATCACGGCTGGCAAGGCCAACACAATCTCAAACACCGGGAAGAAGGCCGACATTCTCAGGGCTAAATGGGTCATGATGAGTGCCAAACGTGTCCACCTGTGGTTGGTGCTGCCGACGGAGAAGCCCCAGGCCGACAAGGCATGGTCCTGCGCGAAGCTCACCGACGAGCGGGCGACGTTGGTGCTGGAGCAGATGAAGTCCGACCTGAAGCCTGGCAACATGAAGGCAGCGAGGATTACAGGGGCCATGCTCCTGAGGGAGTTCCTGGCATTACGCGTGGCTCCGCTCCAGGCCTGCTCGCATCCCTTGTGGGAACTCGGGGATGAAGAGGACAAGGTTCGCTTGAGCTCAGAGGCCTTGTCCGATGAGGAGCTGACCGCAGCTCTCCGCTTCCTGGTTTGGGATGATCAGGTGTATCCTCCGAACGTCTTTACTCCCTTGTTCCGCCACAAGGACAGTGCGCTGATCGTAGCCTCCAAGCCGACCTTTGACGGGCATGGACTAGTGCCGCCTGTGCTCACCGGGGCCCGAACGGCGCCAACACCGGTGGAACTGTCTTCTGGTGAGTCCTGCGGGAAGGAGGAAGACTCGGAGGTGACCCCTGAAGGGACGGGGGAGACCTCCCCCCTGAGTAAGGCTGGCATCCTCCACGCCTTCCCCGACGATGACGAGGCCAATGCTTCCCCGGAGAAGGAGGGACTGGCCGTGATCCCGACGAGGAGCCGGTCGGTGCTGATCCCCCGAGGTTCTGCTACTGCTCAGGTGCTGGCTGGGGCTGCCTTTGGTTCAACTGCTGCTCCTGCTTAGGCTTCGGGGGCTGGTGTGCCCACACCTCGAGCTACAACGCTCTTTGGCTTCAATCTCACCAAGCGAAAGGTGGACTACGTCGCCGTAGACAAGTATGTGCGCCGCCTCATCTTGTTCCTGTTGTCGATGCTCATTTCCAACTCTCTTTCCCTGCTGCATAACCAGGTTGTCGTCTGCAGTGAAGAGGAGGAGGGAGAGCGAGGTGGTGCCGCTTCATTCCGTGTCGCCTCCTGTGACCGCACCCCTCTCCGTGAGCAAAGGTGGGGGTGGTGCTCATGCTTCTCCAGCTCGGTCATCCTCGTGAGGCCCGGTGGAGCACCCTCGGGAGGAGTCAGCCCCCGAAGCGCCGCAGGCTTAGGAGGTGCTGGTGTCCAGCGTGGCTGGAGAGGTTCAGAAAGCTTAGGAGGCCTTGATCCCCCAGGCTCTGGTGACAACGTCGCCCCCTTCTCCA
Source organism: Triticum aestivum (assembly GCF_018294505.1). Taxonomy (NCBI): domain Eukaryota; kingdom Viridiplantae; phylum Streptophyta; class Magnoliopsida; order Poales; family Poaceae; genus Triticum; species Triticum aestivum. Next base: position 408,094,299 of record NC_057794.1, read on the forward strand.
GCTGCACCCCTGGCCCCAGGTTCTTCTGCTTCCTCAGCCATCTTGGAGCGTGCCCTCTCAGAGATGGCCCGGCTCCGGGAACATCTCCAGGGAACGGAATCGCGCCTGGTGGTCGGGTGCTTGGAGCTGGTCTCTGGCTGGCTTCACTCCAACTTGGCGGTTCGAGCATCGTTGAACCAGGCCATGGCGGCCTCCTAGAAGGAAAAGCAGGCCACCGCCAAAGCTGCGGCCGATCACGAGGCGGCATTGAAGGACGCCGAGGCCGCCCTCGGCAGCTGCCGAGAGCTGGAGGACAAGCTGAAGGGCCTGCGCGACCGGCACGCGGAAGAAGCACGCGGCCGCCAGGCGAAGGAGGAGGAGATGAAGGCCTGGGATGACGCCATCAAGGGCCGCGATGCCGAGTTGGGGGAGCTGGCGAAGGCGTAGGCAGCAGAGCGCAACCGGCTGGAGGAGTTGGAGCGGAAGACGAGGGCGAAGGAGGCTGACCTTGACGCCAAGGCGAGGGTCCTAGCCAAAGACTGTGCGGCCTTCTCGACCTTCAAGGAGAGGTCCCGCGTGGCGCTGAAGACACTATATGAGAAGGGCTTGGAGAAGCCGCTGGCCACCGATGAGGATGCCCCTGCTCAGCTACTTCCCTTCCGGGTGAAGGCGCTCGAGGAAGTCGTGGAGGGCATCGGTCCTATGGCGGAGGCAGAGGCTCGCGTCCTTTCCTTAGCCGCGCTGACACGAGTCTTCAGCCACCTGCACCTTCGCAACCCCAGCACCCGTCTTGACGAGCTGCTGGAACCTGTAGCCGATGAACACTGCACGGCTGCCGCCGTGGCCGTGAAGGGTCAAGTGGAAGCCTTGCTGAAGAAGTTCGATGCCTTCGCCCTCGCGCCCTCGACCGGCGATGCAGGTGACGGCGACGCTACCCAGAAGGAGGCACCTTTTGCAGGCGCCAGCGGTGTCCAGGGGTGACTTGCGACTACTTTTCTGGTTTATTCCTGCAACATGCGCCATGCCTCATGGAGGCGTTAAACTTGTGTTTGATATTGTGAGAACAATATGTATTGTAATATTTGCTTGAGATTTTGCGATTTTCTTCCTATTTGCTTTGTGTTCTGCATCGGCAGAGCCCGGCCCTGCGCATACCTCAATCGCCGTTGGGCCGACCGGAAACCAGGACAGACCAAGGAGTGAGGAGCTACGTGACCAGTTAGGTTCCTGAGTCGTGATGCTCCGGAGTCCCCCTTGACGCGCAAACAACCTATAAGAAGAATACGCGAGGATAGGTTAGTGTTCTACGTCGGCAGAGCCCGGCCCCGCGCATACCTCAATCACCGTTGGGCCGACCGGAAACCAGGACGGACCAAGGAGTGAGGGGCTACGTGACCAGTTAGGCTCCTGAGTCGCGATGCTCAGAAGTCCCCCTTGACGTGCAAACATTCTCCATACCTTTGCCCTCGCCGAGGCTCGGCTCGGGAGGGGCGTGCGACGACCAGGTCTGAGGGATCTAGTTGGGTGGCGTACGCTTGGACGTGACCCAAGCGCAGCCCCCGTGCCCAGCCCCCTTGCACGGCTCTCCCGGGGGGAAGCGTTGCGGTGAGGCCGGACATTGAGCTCTGGGACTCTCTGAGGTTGGTATGGCCGTGGGGCCACCACCAGTAGTTTATCACCAGCGCGGAGCGTAGTGCTTCCGCTTGTGCACGGGCATAGCTACTCCTCGGCAGTGTCAATGGCCAGCGCGGAGCATGGTGTTTCCACTGGGCGTGGGAGGGGAACTCCCTACCGCAGAGAGTCCTCGGGGCATGTACAGCCCCGCCCTGAAATGTGGCTTGCATGGAAGGGCTAGACGAGGTGTATCTAGGCACTCATGAGCCAGCGCGGGACTCACGAGGCCCTACCTCAAGGCGGGTTGCGCCTGGTCTTGATTCTTGTTCACTGTCTTGGTCCTGCGAAATGGTTAGACAACGCGAAGGGTCCTAAAGAAAGACGGCTGGCGCGCGGTTCCCATGGTGGGTGACAATCAAGCAGGCGATAGTCATAGGTAGATTAAGCATGGAAAGCAACCTAGCTCAAGCAAATGCAGGGAAAATGCATGCCACTGGGTCCGGCCCGAGCGGCTTGGGGATGATGCAGCCCGAGGGGCGCTCCCAACAGAGTAAGCTAAAGACATAAAAGGAAAGATACACGCCACAGGGACGGACCCACGCGGCCTGGGAATGATGCAGCCCTGGGGGCGCTCCCAGCTGAATGAACTTGGAAAATGTCACCTGGTCATGTCGATGAAGGAGATTTGGGGTAGCTGAAGGCGTGCGGCGAAGGGACTGCCCCTCATGAGCCACCGGGGCCCTGAGCCTCGGGAGGCTCTGGGGGTCCAGGGGGTTCCCTAAGGACCGTCTTCATCTTTGTCAGCACAGCGTGGTGCCTGTCCTCCTAAGACACCAGGATGCTCGGCAGGTTGCGTTGATAGGTGGTCGCCATGCTCGGCAGGCCAAAGGGCATGCGAACGTAACTGTGAGGTGGGCCCTCGTAGCGTCCCACGCGTGAAGGCCACTGAAGCTCCCGAGAAGCTACCCGATTGAGCCCTGAAACATCGATGCAGATGCGCAGCCCGGCATCCCCGCCTGGATGGGGAGCTGCGCCTGGTGAGCGGCAGCGACCTTGCATGGCCCTTGCATCTTGCAGTCCCTGAGTGGTCTTGGTGATGAACTCCTGAGCAGTGGGCACTCCTTGCCCTGTGTTCTCCTGAGGGAAATGTGCCGCGAAGCACGCCTCTAAGTGGTGCCCAAGCGCCTCCCTCGTGATGTTGGCAAAGTCTGAGGCCCTCCAGAAGAGAGCCCCTGATGACCCACAAGTGTAGGGGATCGCAACAGTTTTCGAGGGTAGAGTATTCAACCCAAATTTATTGATTCGACACGACGGGAGCCAAAGAATATTCTCAAGTATTAGCAACTGAGTTTTCAATTCAACCACACCTGGAAACTTAATATCTGCAGCAAAGTGTTTAGTAGCAAAGTAATATGATAGTAGTGGTAACGGTGGTAAAAGGTAACGATAGCAAAAGTAATATTTTTGGTGTTTTATAGTGATAATAACAATAGCAACGGAAAAGTAAATAAGCGAAGAACGATATATGGAAAGCTCGCAGGCAATGGATCGGTGATAGAGAATTATGCCGGATGCGGTTCATCATGTAACAGTCATAACATAGGGTGACACAGAACTAGCTCCAATTCATCAATGTAATGTAGGCATGTATTCTGGATATAGTCATACGTGCTTATGGAAAAGAACTTGCATGACATCTTTTGTCCTACCCTCCCGTGGCAGCGGGGTCCTATTGGAAACTAAGGGATATTAAGGCCTCCTTTTAATAGAGTACTAGACCAAAGCATTAACACATATTGAATACATGAACTCCTCAAACTACGGTCATCACCGGGAGTGGTCCCGATTATTGTCACTTCGGGGTTGCCGGATCATAACACATAGTAGGTGACTATAGACTTGCAAGATAGGATCAAGAACTCTCATATATTGATGAAAACATAATAGGTTCAGATCTGAAATCATGGCACTCGGGCCCTAGTGACAAGCATTAAGCATAGCAAAGTCATAGCAACATCAATCTCAGAACATAGTGGATACTAGGGATCAAACCCTAACAAAACTAACTCGATTACATGATAAATCTCATCCAACCCATCACCGTCCAGCAAGCCTATGATGGAATTACTCATGTACGGCGGTGAGCATCATGAAATTGGTGATGGAGGATGGTTGATGATGACGATGGCAACGCATTCCCCTCTCCGAAGCCCTAAATGGACTCCAGATCAGCCCTCCCGAGAGAGTTTAGGGCTTGGCGGCGGCTCCATATCGTAAAACGCGATGAATCTTTCTCCCTAATTTTTTCTCCCCGAAAGTGAATATATGGAGTCAAGGTTGAGGTCGGTGGAGCGTCAGGGGGCCCATGAGGCAGGGGGCGTGCCCAAGGGGGTAGGGCGCACCCCCACCCTCGTGGATAGGTGGAGGCCCCCCTGACGTGGATCTTCCTTCCAGTATTTAATATATATTCCAAAATAATTCTCCATTGATTTTCAGGTCATTCTGAGAACTTTTATTTCTGCACAAAAATAACACCATGGCAATTCTGCTGAAAACAGCGTCAGTCCGGGTTAGTTTCATTCAAATCATGCAAGTTAGAGTCCAATACAAGGGCAAAAGTGTTTGGAAAAGTAGATATAATGGAGACGTATCAACTCCCCCAAGCTTAAACCTTTGCTTGTCCTCAAGCAATTCAGTTGATAAACTAAAAGTGATAAAGAAAAACTTATACAAACTTTGTTTGCTCTTGTTGTTGTAAATATGTAAAGCCAACATTCAAGTTTTCAACAAAGATTATGAACTAACCATATTCACAATAACATTTAGGTCTCATGTTTACTCATATCAATGACATAATGAACTAGCGAGCAATAATAATAAATCTCGTATGACAACACTTTCTCAAAACAATCCTGATATGACATAACAAGATGGTATCTCGCTAGCCCTTTTCTGAGACCGCAAAACATAAATGCATAGCACCTTTAAAGATCAAGGACTGACTAGACATTGTAATTCATGGTAAAAGAGATCCAGTCAAGTCATACTCAATGTAAACTAATAGTAATGAATGCAAATGATAGCGGTGCTCTCCAACTGGTGCTTTTTAATAAGAGGATGATGACTCAGCATAAAAGTAAATAGATATGCCCTTCACAGAGGGAAGCAGGGATTTGTAGAGGTGCCAGAGCTCAGTTTTGAAATAGATATGAATAATATTTTGAGTGGTATACTTTCATTGTCAACATAACAACCAAGAGATGGCGATATCTTCCATGCTACACACATTATAGGCGGTTCCCAAACAGAATGGTAAAGTTTATACTCCCCCTCCACCAACAAGCATCAATCCATGGATCACTCGAAACAACGAGTGCCTCCAACTAACAACAGTCCCGGGGGAGTTTTGTTTACAGTTATTTTGATTTGATTTGCATAAAGCATGGGACTGGGCATCCCGGTGACCAGCCATTTTCTCGTGATTGAGGAGCGGAGTCCACTCCTCTTGAGAATCACCCGCCTAACATGGAAGATATAGACAACCCTAGTTGATACATGAGCTATTCGAGCATACAAAACATAATGTTTATTTGAAGGTTTAGAGTTTGGCACATACAAATTTACTTGGAACAGCAGGTAGATACCGTATATAGGTAGGTATGGTGGACTCATATGGAACAACTTTGGGGTTTATGGAGTTGGATGCACAAGCAGTATTCCCGCTTAGTACAGGTGAAGGCTAGAAAAAGACTGGGAAGCGACCAGCTAGAGAGCGAGAACAGTCATGAACATGCATTAAAATTAATCAACACCCAATGCAAGCATGAGTAGGATATAACGCACCATGAACATAAATATCATAGAGGCTATGTTGATTTTGTTTCAACTACATGCGTGAACATGTGCCAAGTCAAGCCTCTCGAATCATTCAAAAGAGGATACCACCCTATCATACCACATCGCAACCATTTTAATAGCATGTTGGCACGCAAGGTAAACCATTATAAGCTCCTAACTAATTAAGCATGGCATAAGCAACTATAAGCTCTAATTGTCATTGCAAACATGTTTATTCATAATAGGCTGAATTAGGAACGATGAAATAATCATATTTACAAAAACAAGAGAGGTCGAATTCATACTAGCTTTTCTCATCTCAATAAGTTCATCATATAATCATCATTATTGCCTTTCACTTGCACGACTGAATAGTGTGGATAATAATAATAGTGCACGTGAATTGGACTAAGCTGGAATCTGCAAGCATTCAATTCAAGAGAGAAGACAAGGTAATATGGGCTCTTTGTTAGATCAACAATAATGCATATGAGAGCCACTCAATCGTTTTAATCATGGTCTTCTCCACTCGACCCCCAAAGAACAAGAAAAGAAATAAAACTATTTACACAGGAAACCTCCCAACAAGCAAAAGAAGAACGAGAAATCTTTTTGGGTTTTCTTTTTAGTTACTACTACTACAGGCATGAAAAGTAAACTAGCTAAAAAGCTACAACTAATTTTTTTGTTTTTCTTAAGGTTTATCAAACACACAAGAAGAAAGCATAAAAAAGGAAAATAAACTAGCATGGATATTACAGTGAAAAGGTATGAGCACCGACAACTAGCAATGAGTGTGTGAACATGAATGTAATGTCGGTGAGAAATACGTACTCCCCCAAGCTTAGGCTTTTGGCCTAAGTTGGTCTATGGCCACGGCTGTCCTGGCGGATATCCAAAGTTGTAGCTGGGGTCGTACTGAGATGCAGCAGCTATTGCCACATGAGCTGCCGCTTGGAGACGGGCCGTCTCCGTCCTCCTCTTATACTCGTCCACCTCCTCCCTGGTTATAACATATCTCCCTTTTGCCTGAGAGTCAAAGAAAGCAGGAGCAGGGAGAGCGACGTGATAGGTGCGTCGTCTGTCAAAGATTAGTCGGTACTGGAGGAACTAATCATTCCTCTCAACAAACTGATGACGAACCATGGCCTCATAATCTAAATAAACCGGAGGCAACTCAATATCATACCCACGTATGGGTATATCAAGAAAATTAGCTAGACGGGTTGCATAAATTCCACCAAAGAAATCTCCATTAAATCTATTATTATGCAACCTACGTGCAACAATGGCTCCCAAATTATAATTTTTATCTCCTAATACAGCACTCCTGAGAACACTGAGGTCAGGGACACACATGTGACATGCTTCATCCTTACCATTTATGCACCTACCTATGAAGAGAACAAAATAATGTATAACAGGAAAATGAATGCTCCCTATGGTAGCTTGTGTTATATCTCTAGATTCCCCCATAGTTATACTAGCAAGAAAATCTCTAAACTCGAATTTGCGAGGCTCACTAGTGCTGCCCCATTGTGGAAGTTTGCAAGCAGTATTAAAATCCTCTAAGTCCATAGTATAAGAATTTTCATATATATCAAATAGGACAATTTGAGAATTGCGTGATGATGAAAATTCAAACCTTCTCACAAAGGAATCAGTGAGATAGTGGTGCTGGCGGCACTTATCTGCCTCGAAGCTCTCAAGATTAGCATTACGCACATATGCGTTAAATTCTTCCTTGATTCCCGCTCGATCCATACAGTCCTCTGAAGGCCATTCACAAGCCCGCATTTGAGCTTCCCTCGGTGGTTCATCGTCGGCATCACGTATTGCGAGCCTGGGTCCTTGCTTCCTTGAAGGACCACCTTGGTACATTTTCCTAAACATATTTCTTCCTCTGAAAAATTTCTGAAATTTTAGTAACTTCAAAATAAAAGTGAACCAAACTCAACAAAATAGATAGCAACTACTCCTACAAGTGCCTAGAGGCAATATCATCCATCAAAACTACTTTTGGCCATAAAAATTTGACATGCAAGCTCAAGAACAGGGTCACCTAAGCAGCAAAAATATGCAATGAATAAAGCACTAGAACAAAAACTAATTGGACTATTGGAGGAGTCACATACCAAATAACAATCCCCCAAAGCAGTTTTGTGAATGGAGCTTTGAGTAAGGAGATCGAAAATGGCAGCAAGATGAGCTTGGACTCGGGTTTGAGATGGTTAGTGATGTTTGTTGGAGGAAGGAGTGTGTGGTAGCTGGAATAAGTGGAGGGGAGCCACCATGGGCCCACGAGGCAGGGGGCGCGCCCCAGACCCTCGTGGCCAGGTGCTTGCTCCCCCTGCTGTGTTCTCGGTGCCAGATATTCTCAGATATTCTAGAAAAATCGTATTTAAATTTCAGGGCATTTGAAGAACTTTTATTTTTGGGGTATTTTTTATTGCATGGATAATTCAGAAAACAGACTGAAAAATACTATTTTTGCTTTATTTAATATAAATAACAGAAAGTAAAAAGAGGGTACAGAGAGTTGTGTTTTCTAAATTCATCCATCTCATGCTCATCAAAAGGAATCCATTGACAAGGTTGATCAAGTCTTGTTAACAAACTCATTCTGAATTGCATGGAACCGGAGAATTTTCGACTAACACTAGGTTACCTAACCGGGGATGTGCATGTCCCCAACAATTAGTATATCATATTTCTTCTTGACAGTAGGAAGAGGAAATTCAAAACCTCCAATAGTAATAGTTGAAATTGTTTCAATAGAATTGATACTATGGACTTGAGGTTGTTTCCTTGGAATATGTACCGTATGCTCATTACCATTAACATGAAAAGTGACATTGCCTTTGGTGCAATCAATAACAGCACCTGCAGTATTCAAAAAGGGTCTTCCAAGAATAATAGACATACTATCGTCCTCGGGAATATCAAGAATAATAAAGTCCGTTAAAATAGACGTTTGCAACCACAATAGGCACATCCTCATAAATACTGACAGGTATAGTAGTTGATTTATCAGCCATTTGCAAAGATATTTCAGTAGGTGTCAACGTATTCAAATCAAGTCCACGATATAAAGAGAGAGGCATAACACTAACACCGGCTCCAAGATCACATAAAGCAGTTTTAACATAGTTTCTTCTAATGGAGCATGGTATAGTTGGTACTCCTGGATCTCCAAGTTTCTTTGGTATTCCACCCTTAAAAGTATAATTAGCAAGCATGGTGGAAATTTCAGCTTCCGGTATCTTTCTTTTATTAGTAACAATATCTTTCATATATTTAGCATAAGGATTCATTTTAATCATATCAATCAAATGCATACGCAAAAAGACAGGTCTAATCATTTCAGCAAAGCGCTCAAAATCCTCATCATCCTTTTTCTTGGATGGTTTGGGAGGAAAAGGCATGGGTTTCTGAACCCATGGTTCTCTTTCCTTACCGTGCTTCCTAGCATCAAAGTCTCGTTTATCATAACGTTGATTCTTTGATTGTGGGCTATCAAGATCAACAGCAGGTTCAATTTCTACATCATTGTCATTACTAGGTTGAGCATCAACATGAACATCATTATTAACATTATCACTAGGTTCATGCTCATTACCAGATTGTGTTTCAGCATTAGAAATAGAAATATCATTAGGATTCTCATGTGTGTCAACAACAGGTTCACTAGAAGCATGCAAAGTCCTATCATTTTTCTTTTTCTTCTTCTTAGAAGGACTAGGTGCATCTACATTATTTCTCTGAGAATCTTGCTCAATTATTTTAGGATGGCCCTCAGGATACAAAGGTTCCTGAGTCATTTTACCACCTCTAGTCATAACTCTAACAGCATTATCATTTTTCTTACTATTTAATTCATTGAGCAAATCATTCTGAGCTTTAAGTACTTGTTCTACTTGAGTGGTAACCATAAAAGCATGTTTACTAATAAGCTTAAGTTCACCTTTAACATTGGCCATATAATCACTCAAGTGTTCAATCATGTAAGCATTATGTTTCAATTGTATACCAACATAAGCATTAAAATCTTCTTGCCTAACCATAAAGTTATCAAATTCATATAAACATTGGCTAGCAAACTTAGTAGGGGGGATTTCAGCTTTATCATATCTATAGAGAGAATTTACCTTTACTACCTGTGTCGGGTTATCAAGACCATGTATTTCTTCAACAGGCGGTAAATTAAGACCATGTATTTCTTCAATAGGAGGTAAATTCTTAACATCTTCAGCTTTAATACCTCTTTCTTTCATAGATTTCTTTGCCTTTTGCATATCTTCAGGACTGAGAAATAGAATACCCCTTTTCTTCGGAGTTAGGTTAGGAGTTGGTTCAGGAATTGGATCAGGAAGTGTCCAATTATTTTCATTAGTCAATATATTATTCAATAGAATTTCAGCTTCATCTGGTGTTCTTTCCCTGAACACACAACTAGCACAACTATCCAGGTGGTCTCTGGAAGCATCGGTTAGTCCATTATAAAATATATCAAGTATTTCATTTTTCTTAAGAGGATGATCAGGGAAAGCATTAAGTAATTGGAGAAGCCTCCCCCAAGCTTGTGGGAGACTCTCTTCTTCAAATTGCACAAAATTATATATTTCCCTTAAAGCAGCTTGTTTCCTATGAGCAGGGAAATATTTAGCAGAGAAGTAATAAATCATATCCTTGGGACTACGCACACAACCAGGATCAAGAGAATTAAACCATGTCTTACCATCACCCTTTAATGAGAACGGAAATAATTGGAGGATATAATAGTGGCGAGTTTTCTCATCATTAGTGAACAGGGTAGCTATATCATTTAATTTAGTAAGATATGCCACAATAGTTTCAGATTCATAGCCATACAAAGGATCAGATTCAACCAAACTAATTATATCAGGGTCGACAGAGAATTCATAATCCTTATCAGTAACAAAGATAGGTGAAGTAGCATAAGCAGGATCATATTTCATTCTAGAATTTAGAGTTTTTTTCTTTCAGCTTAGCTAATAATTTCTTAAGATCACTCCTATCATTGCAAGCAAGAAAATCTCTAGCAGTTTCTTCATCCATAACATAGCCGCCAGGCACAACAAGTAATTCATATCTAGGGGGAGAATCTTCATCATCACTTTCATCAATATTATCAGTTTCAATAATTTCATTCTCTCTAGCCCTAGCAAGTTGTTCATCAAGAAATTCACCAAGTAGCACAGTAGTATCAAGCATAGAAGTAGTTTCATCATAAGCATCATGCATAACAGAAGTTTCATCATCAATAACATGCGACATATCAGAATTAATAGCAGAAGTAGGTTTAGGTGTCACAAGCTTACTCAAAACAGAAGGTGAATCAAGCGCAGAGCTAGATGGTAGTTCCTTACCTCCCCTCGTAGTTGAGGGATAAATCTTGGTTCTTGGATCTTTCAAGTTCTTCATAATGATAAGCAGATATGAAATCCCAAGTGACTCAAGGAATAGACCTATGCTCCCCGGCAACGGCGCCAGAAAATAGTCTTGATGACCCACAAGTACAGGGGATCGCAACAGCTTTTGAGGGTAGAGTATTCAACCCAAATTTATTGATTCGACACAAGGGGAGCCAAAGAATATTCTCAAGTATTAGCAGCTGAGTTGTCAATTCAACCACACCTGGAAACTTAATATCTGTAGCAAAGTGTTTAGTACGAAAGTAATATGATAGTAGTGGTAACGGTGGTAAAAGGTAACGGTAGCAAAAGTAATATTTTTGGTGTTTTATAGTGATGATAACAATAGCAACAGAAAAGTAAATAAGCAAAGAACAATATATGGAAAGCTCGCAGGCAATGGATCGGTGATAGAGAATTATGCCGGATGCGGTTCATCATGTAACAGTCATAACATAGGGTAACACAGTACTAACTCCAATTCATCAATGTAATGTAGGCATGTATTCCGAATATAGTCATACGTGCTTATGGAAAAGAACTTGCATGACATCTTTTGTCCTACCCTCCCATGGCAGCGGGGTCCTATTGGAAACTAAGGGATATTAAGGCCTCCTTTTAATAGAGTACCGGACCAAAGCATTAACACATAGTGAATACATGAACTCCTCAAACTACGGTCATCACCGGGAGTGGTCCCGATTATTGTCACTTCGGGGTTGCCGGATCATAACACATAGTAGGTGACTATAGACTTGCAAGATAGGATCAAGAACTCTCATATATTGATGAAAACATAATAGGTTCAGATCTGAAATCATGGCATTCTAGCCCTAGTGACAAGCATTAAGCATAGCAAAGTCATAGCAACATCAATCTCAGAACATAGTGGATACTAGGGATCCAACCCTAACAAAACTAACTCGATTACATGATAAATCTCATCCAACCCATCACCGTCCAGCAAGCCTACGATGGAATTACTCACGCATGGCGGTGAGCATCATGAAATTGGTGATGGAGGATAGTTGATGATGGCGACGGATTCCCCTCTCCGGAGCCCCGAACGGACTCCAGATCAGCCCTCCCGAGAGAGTTTAGGGCTTGGCGGCGGCTCCGTATCGTAAAACGTGTTGAATCTTTCTTCCTGATTTTTTCTCCCCGAAAGTGAATATATGGAGTCAAGGTTGAGGTCGGTGGAGCGTCAGGGGGCCCACGAGGCAGGGGGGCACGCCCAGGGGGGTAGGGCGTGCCCCCACCCTCGTGGACAGGTGGAGGCCCCCCTGACGTGGATCTTCCTTCCAGTATTTATTATATATTCCAAAATATTTCTCCGTCGATTTTCAGGTCATTCCGAGAACTTTTATTTCTGCACAAAAATAACACCATGGCAATTCTGCTGAAAACGGCGTCAGTCCGGGTTAGTTCCATTCAAATCAAGCAAGTTAGAGTCCAAAACAAGGGCAAAAGTGTTTGGAAAAGTATATACGACGGAGACGTATCAGCCCCCGAGCCCTGCCCGAGAGGGGCGCTGGGCACGCCTTCCTATGCGATGGAGGGAAGCGCCCTAGGCGCGGGCGCTGATCCTGATGAGGCGCCGCTTCCCTGAGGCCCTTCATGGCGCAGCTGCTTCTTCTTCTTGGGGGTGGCCTCAGGAGGGCGCTCACCTTGACTGTCGGGGTCATCGATTGCTACATCTTGGAAGGCACGCTCGAGGGAGCACACCGCGTCTCTTTCTTCGCACGGTACAGTAATGATTCCGCCACTTCCCGGCATCTTGAGGACGTTGTAGCCGTGATGGGTCACCGCCATGAACTTGGCCAGGGCTGGATACCCGAGGATGGCGTTGTACGGCAGGTGCATGTAGGCGACGTCGAAGTCGATGAGCTCGGTGCGGTAGTTGTTGCGTTCTCCGAAGGTGATAGGGAGGAGGACCTGCCCGATCGGGGTAGTTGAGCCGTCGGTCACTCCTGAGAAAGGTTTGGTAGGCTAAAGCTGGTCATATGGCACTTAAAGGTTGTCAAACGTGTCGACGGACAGGAAATTGAGCCCTGCGCCGCCGTCAATGAGGGTCTTGGTAACTTGCACGTTGCTGATGACTGGCGAACAGAGCATTGGGAGAACGCCTGCAGTAGCCACGCACTTGAGCTGATCTGCCGAACTGAACATGATGGGGCACCTAGACCATCTGAGCGGGCGTGTGGCCTCGAGCTTGGGGAGAACTGCATTCACTTCACTAGCAAATTGTTTGAAGATACGCTACGAGGCTGGGGCTTGAGCTCCGCCCAAGATGCAAGCGACAATGCGTGGCTCCTGGAAGCCCCCAGCCCCCTCGCCTTGATGATGGTCGTCATTCTTCTGGGTGGTGGCGGTAGCGGAGGAAGGCCAGCATTGCCTTGAGGATGAGCCTCATGAGGCTGGTCCCTCCAGGCCCCTCGCGAGGCTGATCCTGCCAGCGGTCCTCACGAGGTCGGTCGTGTCACTCCTGGCATGGGCCACGGTCGTCCCAACGTCCGCCGCCACGTCCTCCTCCTTGGTCGTAGCCCCGGTCGCCGCGCTCGGGGCGTCGGCCAAAGCGCCCTTCTCGGATGGCTCTGAGCTCTTGACGGTCATTGGTGTTGTTGGTATGCAGGTTGTGGAAGGCGCAGAACGGTCGGCTGCCCTTGGATGACTCAGGCTGGTCTCTGACGCGCTTGTTGTCTGGCTCCACCGCGAGCACAGCTGCTCCCTTGCGCTTCACGTCCTTCGCCTTGGTCTTCTTCTCCTCCGGCTCCGCAGCAGGGAGCTCGAGGAGGGAGAGGTGCCCCTCCTCAGCTATTGCACACTTGGTTGCGATGTTGAAAAGCTCCAAGGTCGTGCACAGCTCCTCGTGGATGGCGAGCTCCTCCATCTTGACATCGCGGACACCGTCGGAGAACACCGAAATGATGGCCTCATCGGTTACCTTGGGGATCTTCATTTGCGCACTATTGAAGCGCTGAATGTACTTCTGCAGGGTCTCTCCTGGTTGTTGCTTGATGCGGCGCAGGTCACCCGCGACCGGGCGGCGGTCGCGAGTGCCCTGGAAGTTGGCGATGAAGCGGTTGTGCATCTCGTCCCAAGAGGAAATTGAGCCTGGAGGCAGGTTCAGGAGCCAGGAGCGGGCGCCATCCTTGAGAGCCATGGGAAACCAATTCGCCATGACTTTCTCATCGCCGTTGGCCGCCTCGATGCTCAGCTCGTAGAGCTGCAGGAACTCCATGGGGTCGGGTTTGCCGTCGTAGCGAGGAGGCAGATCCGGCTTGAACTTGCCCGGCCAGGCGACGCTGCGCAGCTCGGGGGTGAAGGCGCGACAGCCGGCCGTGGTCACCGGGGCCCGCCTCGGAGGTGGATCTTGGCCTTGGCACCCGCGCGCCGCCATGGCCAGCGGCGCGGGGCCTTGCCGCAGCAAACGATCCTGGCGCGGCGGAGCGAGGAGTGGCGGAGCGTTCGCTTGCAGTTGAGGGACTTATTGGCAGCTTTTTTCTTCACGCGCGGGCGCCGGGCGTGGTGGGTCGCGCCATGGAGCCGCGTGCCTTAGCATTAAGGCACCATCTTGGGACAGAGGTGGCAGTGGTGCTTCTTGAGCTGCGTCGCCCATGGCTGGCGGAGGGCGAGGCAGAGAGTGGGACGGTGCAGGGGAGCCCCCTGTGGCGCGGACAAGCTCGGCGATGCGGTCAAGCCAGTCCTCGTAGAGGTCGTCGACCGGGCGGTAGCGCAGGAGCTCGTACGCCATGAGGAGCGCGGCCTGTGCGCCGGTGGGAACACGACGAGCATGAGACGACGAACCCGCAGGAGTGAGTGATGGAGTGGCGGTGCGGCCGTCCTGTCACACCGAGGGGTGCAGCGAGGATGCTTGCTGCTCATTCCCCCTCGGGCCGGTGGCGGCGTTGGCAGTAGGAGACAGAGAGCGATGGGGTGGCCCGCCGACAGGGGCTGTCTGAGCAACGCGGGTGGTGAGGGCAGCCCGGCGCTCGGCACGGGCGCGACGTGCATCCGCCATGGAGACGATGAAGCAACATGATGCAGAACGACAGCAAGGAAGCTTCGGCGCACCCCTACTTGGCGCGCCAAATGTTAGATCATGGGTTCCGGCAAAACCCTTAAGGTTTGAACACTGGGGTGCGCATGAAGATCTCCCCCCTATCGATCTGCGTCCTAACTTAGCCTAGATCTCATGAACTAACTCGACGAACTCGCAATACAAGGACACAAGATTTATATTGGTTCGGGCCACCGTTGTGGTGTAATAACCTACTCCAGTGTGGTGGTGGATTGCCTCTTGGGCTGAGAATGAACAGTACAAGGGGAAGAACAGCCTCCTGAGGTTGAGGTGTTCTTGTGCTTGGCGAACTTGTGTGTGCTCTGGTCTTTCTCTCTCTGTGTGTTTGCGATTCGGTCTCTCTCGTTCGTCCCTAGCTACGGTGGTGGCTAGTTCTATTTATAGAGGCCCTGGTCCTCTCCCCAAATATTGAGCGGGAAGGGAGCCAACAACGGCCAATTTCAAAGGGGACAGCTAGTACAAGCTATCTTGACAAAAGCAGTCTTCGCCTGCCAAAGGCTCTGGTGGTGACGCCGTCTTGGGCTCCACGATGACCTCCATCTTGCCGTCCTTCCGGTCTTGGTCTCGCTGCACCAATATGGAAACCTTTGCTTGATGCCTCAGTACTCCGCGCCTGCGCCTGCCCCTTAGCACCAAAGAGGAAACAAGGATGCTGCGCACGCTGGCACCCGCCTGGTCTCGATCGTCATGGCTTACATCACGAGAACCTCGCGAGGTTTGCCCGGCCTTGAACTCTCCGCCCCTCACAAGCCAGCCTGGTGAGGCCGCTCCTGAGTAGGTCTTGTGTCGTCCACCTCGCGAGGCTTGGCCCCTAGCGAGGGCCTTGATTCCTTGTTTATGAAGATGGGCCGTACAGGCCTGCCAGCAAAGCCACACCATGGGCCGCAGGCAGGCAAGTCTAGGGACTCCTGTTCCCAGAACACTGACAAATTTCTCGTGCAAAATGCGATATGGCCGCGTTGGCCCGAGGTGCCGCATTAGTTATCGACCTTTATTTTTTTAACATACAATCTGAGTGGATAGCTCATGTGGTCATCACACGTGAGCGGATATGTAGGTTGCCTAGGTGGGCAGGCAGCAACAATCTAAGTGCTAAAAGAGTTGATCTCGAAAAAAGAGTTGATCCAATGCTTGGTTTTGTTTGGATTTCCCAACTATGACCATTGGATAGAGTGAATCAATGGCTTACGTCAAAGTTATTCTCATAGTACTATAGAATGGTATAGGAACATGGAGAGATTTGGTTGATTTTATATCGCTGAATAATATAAAATATTGTGAGTGCAGACGCTCCACCCCGGGGTTTGTAGCTCCTTCTCGGTCGTCGGGAATCTATGTTCTTCCACTCTTTCATTTAAGACATGAGCTTTGTTCATCCTGTTGCCGGCATGTGGGACATCTATATGCCTCCATTTTACAAAATTATACTATATGCCTCCATGACACGCGGGACATCTAGCATCAAGGTGGCGTGTCATGCAAGAAAATGGAGATATGCAGTGCGTAAGTGAGTCGTGCACTTTGATGGCACCTAGTACTATGCAATATTTTTTCTCCTCGATGGCACGTGAATAGTGCATGTACTCAATGACAGAGCACGAGATGGTAGCCATGGACATGGTCGGCCTTTTTGATGAGTACTAATAAATACGTAACTTTGATGTGTCCCATCAACTCGCAGAACGACGAGAAGCTTGCTTATTACTACGCCTTCTCCCTCGCCAACGCGTGCGTGGTGGCTTGCAGCACGAGGAGAAACTTTTGCTTACAAGCGGTGGACGTGCAGCAGTTCATTTGGTGTCAGATTGCCAGAAGTAGTACCATCATTATTGTTCGTCTTCCGGAAGAGGAGAAGAGCCAAGCGCAAGGTCACCTACTAACCTAGTACAATACTACTATAGCCAAAGCTGGTCCACCTTTTTAGAGCATGGTTAATTAATATAGGCGGCTCTTGCAGCGGCACATCATTTAGAGCAAGTACTCTCTTTGTAGGATCAAAGGAAGTGAAACAAAAGTTGGAGTGGATGCTAGATTGCCAATTAAAACATGATTACATAGGAAAAAATCCTATAGCATTCTATCCTATGAATCAAACGACCAATGTAGGAAAATTATGAGGGGGGTCTCTCCAACAGTGTTCCTCGACTCGCACCTAGCATCACGATGGTCGAACTTGGAGTCATTCATCTCGTACACGTGGCATCTCAGATCTGGTACTCCAATATTAGGTTGTCCCTATGTGATGTGGCAATTTCATATACTAACCGGATGCTGGCTATACTACTACGGTACTCACACTCCAAGAAGTGACTCGAAAACCATTCATAAATTGAGTCTATGACACGCATTTGCAAATGTACCATTCATTACATACAACAAGTCATCAACACACAACTACAACGATGATACATGTTGGATTATAGATATTTCCAACAAAACATTCTAGTAAATATTGAAGTTTTCATCACACAACAAATAACAAGCAATGATATGAACTTCAACTCAACCAATCCTCAGCGTTGGAAACGCTTGCTTTGAACCATAGGTGCTCTGGGAAGGGCCAGCTATTGTCAATATCAAGAGCAACGCAGGACTGATCATCCAGGCTGAAGCGGCATATATCAGGACCAAGGTAAGGAACCACCGCAATGTCCAAGGTATAGATACAGTTGCTTCTCATAAATGGTAGTAATGTTGTGTCAATAGCAGCTGGATCGCCTTTCACCATCATTGGATAGTTTTGTCCAAGGAAGAGCGATTTTTCTCCAAGATTATGAATATTGTACCAGGGAGAAGGTGTTGGCGCTAGCACACTAGTATCCATCCCGAATACCCTGCAACAGGTGTTGGAATAGGTCCGGAGAGGGCGACCATGGGAGAGAACACCTTCTATCTCAGTAGTAATAATCACAGTGCACTGTATACAGACAAGAAGAGGTGATCCATCGGAATTAGTTGCTAGGCGCCACTGAGTATATAAGTTCTGCTCATCCCCATGCTCGTGATCATCACCATCGTCATCTCCCCCATGGTTATAAAAATTTTCAAGTATAGGTGGTGGAATGTTCACAGGACCTTGGAAACACAAGAAGGTTAATTAGTAAAGGGAAACTTGCTAGCCCGCATGCATTTGGCTGAAACAATTATAATTACGGTGGAAGACAAACGTACCAAAACTACGAGGATCCCATGCAAAAACAGTGCCACGAGTGGTGGCAGTAAACACAAGATCCTCGTATTCAATTGCATCACAGTACTCATCCATGTACAGAAACTGATTTTCTAGCAATATACATGGATGAACCGTGGAATCAGCAAGGAAGGAAACAAGCTTGTCGAAGATAGCAACAACTTGATAGTTCTCATAATTCCAAGAGTGGTTGGGAACTCGACAAATTGCTATCTTTCGTAGATGACAGTCACCATGATCGTATTTGAACGTACGTACATCATTTGTGTGCTCAACCTCAGGGCACTCTGAGATTTTTGGAAGTGGAATCCGCTGACGAGTGTACACATTCAGAAGTTCCCACTCGCAATTGTACCCAATATAAACAACCCAATCTCCATTTGCACCAGCCTAGGCCTTACCCTGAAGCGATGGCATCTTGACATGACACGTATCGTTATCAAGCGGCATCAACTTGCTCAAGGCGAGGCCTCCGTCGTCCACGCCCATGCGAACAGGCTTATAGCGAAGAAGATAAGGGAGATCGAACCGCTCCTAGACCCTTGGGTTCCTTGTAATGATGTTATTAGTTGAGTTGAGAATGTTCTTGAATGAACCTGCCATGCTAGCCAAGGTGATGACGTTGCACCGATCAATGAGTTCCCCCGCCACGTCATCTTTCAGATCGGGGCAAGAATAACGGGGTCGTTTCCGGCTTGTTCCCTCCATGGAGAAGACGATCGAACAATGGCAGAAGGAAGGGTGAAGGCAAATGGAGGAGGGAGGAAGAGTGTGTGACAGCAGCTCCAAATCGAGAGGGAAACGCAAAGAGTCGGTTGACGGTTGCCAGTTTGCCACGGTACACAAAGAGGCGCCCTGGCCTACACGTCCTTTCGAAAATTGTACAAAAGGACTCGCCGTCGTCTCACTGACATGTTGGAACGGGACCACATGTCAACGAAACATGGTGTGTAATTCTCATGCAAAATGCGATATGGCCGCGTTGGCCCGAAGTGTCATATTATTTCTTGACTTTATTTTTTTAATGGCGTGCCGTTCAGTTTTGAAGCACGACTAACTGGTACTGTTTGTAGAGAAAATATAAACTACTCTACCACTACTCCACCTCTAGTACTAGTAGTATAAAAAAGATATATAGGCTGGAGCTTCAGAGCTTTCTTGCTAAGGGCTACCCACTTGCTTCTCACACTATCACCCTCTCTCCAGATCTAAAAAAGATAGCCTCTCTCTCCCTCCTCACTGGTGGTCACAGATCCGCCAGGGAAGAAAAGGACATGCAGCATCGACGCACTCGTCATCGGCGAGTGAGGTCATGCACTGACGACAAGGCCGTCCTCTCAGACCTAGCGCCCGCGCGGGATGGCCTCCGTCCCCAAGCTCGCTGTCGTAGTACATGCGGAGGACGACGACCACGAGCGAAGCCACTTCCCGCCAACCCTCAGGTATGCTACCTCTTTTCGAACCATACCCTTGTTCTATTGCCCCATCTGCCATGTCGCTGCATGTGGATCTTTTTCCACTCCACCATCTTCCCAATTTGCTATGCTCTGCTCTGCTGGTCACGCAGACAAAAACCATAATTTGCACTATTAAAGGAAACCCTACTTCATGCAGACTAATCCATGTCTGGGTTGAATAAGGAAAGGAAGGGAGACTGTAATGTCCAAGAGAGTAGGCATCGAACCCGCATCTAGGTTGAAAAGGGGAAAATCAGTAGCTAAGGAATGAGTCTCTTGTCTCTTGGTTGAAGAAGGGTAGAAAGGCATGACAACGCAATAGAGAATGACCAGGTCGATCGGTTTGTTGTCCTCACATAGGAAAAAGGTGGCTAAACATAACAAAAATGGGACGTAGTCCACATATGCTGCCTGGATATTTGTTGCTCTGTGCAACCATACCTCCCTCACCACTCTATGCGTCTGTGGAGGTACATCGTACTGGTGCGCCCACTGTGCGAATGGGCCTCCCATGCTCTTATTGTCACTTTTTTGTTGTTAGTATAACACCAGCAGTCAAGTCAAGCAATGCTACTGCTAAAGTGATGCCACATTTAACTAATGCCGCACTCAGTCTAATGCCACTGATAAATTTAAGCAATGGCACTGGATTATTTCAGGGTTAGCTATTGATTGTGGATGTATTAAAGATTTTTCAGCTAAGGCATTCTAATGCTGTTGCACAGCCAGTATACGAACGATGAAACTTGTTACTACCTTAAGATTTTTGCATTGTTAATGCTTATAGATTACATACCTCACTTTCATGAGATAAGTTAATTTTTTTGTACAGTGTCACCAAAATGCCAAGGTGTTGATGCCATTTTATTTTGGTCAAACTGCACAAAACATTATGAAGATAAGAGGAAAGGTCAAGAGTGGGCACCTCCTCCTCCGGCTGTTGTCTTGATTCATTCGATCAAGTTTTTATGTTGATCGATTATCAAGGTTGGGATAGCAATTTTTAAGCCCCCCCCCCCCCAAGTTCGAAATGATATTTACCTTGGAGGTACATGGTTTGCAATTTTTTATACTGTCATTAGTTAATAATGCTAGTTACCTTCAGACTTTTGTATTTGGTTTAATGCTCATGCACAGCTAGTATACCAATGCTGAAACGTGTTACCTTTACATTTTGTATTGTTAATTCTTATAGAAATCTTCCAGTGCAAGAGTTTATTGAAATCTGTTCAGTAAAACCATTGTACTGTACCCTATAATAAAATAACTACTCTACTATTGCACTAGCCACTGGATTAGTGTATATTTGTAGTATTCGAAATTTCGAATGGTGTTGCATTAGCATATGGACATAAATAAAGTGTGGCAAGCTTTCCCAGATATGTTCTCAAGAAAACTACTACCTGTTTTTCTAAATACTAGACGTTTGGGTACTTTAAACTGAACCGCGAAAACGTCTTATATTAAGGAACAGAGGGGGTAGAGTTCACTCAAATTATCCCGGTAAAGCTAGTCACACCTTTGTTAAAAATAATATTCATTATGTTATCAGAGGAGGTCTACAAGTTTGTCTCTAATGCCTATCGACTACATACCTGACATCATGATGTAATGTTAAGTCATTTCCTTTTGTACAGTGTCACTGAATTGTCAAGGCGGTGATGGCATTTTATTTTAGTTGAACTGCACAAAATATGCTTAAAAGAAGAGGAAAGGTCAGGAATCGATCATTCTTTCAGAAAGAACTATATATGCCTTTCTGACATCAGCCGTTGTTGCCTTATTTATTCCTTCAAACAGGTGGTTAGAAACAGTCTTGCTACCTTTTCCCATTAAGAAATTGGAATGCTTATATTTGTGAGTCTATGCTTCAACTAGTGCCACTTTTATAGTAATCACACTTTCAATATCTATGCAAACAGGGATGCTCGATTTTAGTGGAACTGCACAAAAAGTCCAACTGGTTCAACATTAGGAGCATGTTTTCTTCCAAACCTTTATATCCAATTGGTGGCACTATGAGCTGTTCATTAAGAAGGTACATGGTTTGCTACTATCTTGCTACTCTTTTTGTACTGTCATTAGATAGTAATACTAGTGGTTTGCATGTGAATTTATTGGCAGGGTGGACCTACATTGGAGGTGCAGGACAGGATTCAATGATTGGATGCTCAATTTCGGTTGTATCGATTTCACCTCTTCCATCACTGCGAACATGGATATCCTTGGTCTGATGAAGAATAGGTGCTATATTTCTGCTCTGAACAAGCAAATCAATTCAGTATGAAATTGTCCAGGGCAAAACATGACTGTATCAAATTGTCCAGTGCAAAACATGACAGATGCTAAGCGGAAGAGACATGTTTAAACCGAAAATACAAGGTGGGGTATATGTTTACTAGCTGCTTGATATTTGTGCAGACAGAGATGTCTGCCCGTTGCTATTTGGCAAACACACAAAGTGACCGCAATTTTGGTTGAACTGCACAAGAGAATAGTATAGTCACTGCATGTAGTGCCATTTGAAAATAGACACAGAAAGATTGGATAGTCACTTCATGGACTGCAGAAAAGTAGTACTGTACTATTTATTGGCCAACACTAGGTGCTTCATTGCTTTGGTCTGATTATACAATGGGCATCATTTTGCCTAAGTTAAAGTTTGTATTCCGAAAATAGTCTCGCAGTGTGATCGAGAGAAGACCAAATCATATTTCAGTGGATGTTCCTCCATCATGTGTGGTTCATTCTCATGGTTCCAGCTGTTGGTGAAACCACTTACGTTTGCAAGAGGAATTGTAGACTTCACAAACAAATTTGTCTTTCAGTCTGTACTGAATGTTGGCCAAGAGAAGCATCCATGTTAGTAGGAAGAACATATGTTTTTTCTAGATCTTTGCTTTTGGAGCTACATATTTGTATATGATCTGTGAATCATTGAGATGCATTAACATGTTGATCTTATGTATGGGAATCGTACTAGTTGGTTTTAGTTGTGGCTGATCTTTGCTTTTGGAGCTACATATTTGTATATGATCTGTGAATCATTGAGATGCATTAACAGTTCCTTATATCTGTTCGCTCAGTGTTTACAAGTTACTGATCGATCACTAGCTAGCCTACTAATGCGCTCCTGGCAGTTTTAGTTGCGATGCAAGATCCGAAGTGGCAGTTTTTTGAATAAAAATGCCTACCTCTAAAGAAACTGACAAGCTGCTCTGAAGAAAATGCCATGCGAATCCGAAGAAACTGCCAGCGAAAATGTTCGTAAATGCCTTATCTCCCAGCTAAAGTTCATCAACTAATGCCCTCGTCTACGACTCGTTGCATGCTGCTCCACGTACTGGCTGCGAGCGATTTTGAGTGCCTGCATGCAGCCGGCCGTAATTAAGGCAGCTAACTGATGTGAAAAAGATGCGCTTTAATTGTTGCAGGCCTTTTAAATCCGTGGAATCATTATTGACAAGGAGGGAGATGATTCAAGTGCACTCATTTGACCGTCCTACTGGCGTGTGACCCAGCACGGATGGGATAGGACAACATAGTCAGAATTTCAGTTTCTCTAGTTTTCCACGGTAAGCTGGCGCGCTAAGCCATGCCTGCTTAATTATGCATTGAATTCCGATGACCGTTGCACTACCTTCCGCCTATAAGTATTGTTTCCCAGCCTTCTATGGTGGCACCGTGACCCAACTTGCCCTATCCTCATAAGCCCCCATCGGCCTGACGTCGCTCGCCACTTATCCTTGCTCTCGCCACGTCCGCCATGCCCCTGCCCGTCCGCGATAGGCGAGGCCGGAGGCGGTCACCGCCGGAACTAGTGTTCAGTTTTTCACCGGAAGGCATACGGAGGGAGGAGGCATTCTATCGGTCTTTAGATGGCAATGCAGAGATCGAGGACTTGTTGGAGCATGACCACCTAGCGGAGGAGCAGGAGTTGTTGGAGCGCGACCGCTTGGCGGAGGAGCAGTGTATCGCCGATTTGCGCCGCCGGCGGGAAATGGAGCAGCAGCGCACCGACGCTCTGAGTCGCGAGCAGAGCGCCCGCAACTGGGCTGACTATGTGGAGGCTGGCGCCCGGCAAATAGCCCTAGAGGCTGTCGGGCACGCATGCATTCGCGACGCCAATTTTTACTAGCGGCTCGTCAAGTGGGTTTCCCGCTTAGAAGCCGAAGCTTCGGTGGACCACGCTGGCATGGAAAGGGCCAACGCGCGCGAGCAACGCGCCCTATCGCACCTCTGTCAAGTCCGAGGCGAGGCGGAGAACGCCGATGCTAGCGTTTAGCGTGTACCGTAGATGGCGGCCGGCATCGTCTAGTTAGCTAAAAGTAAGTTAGTACTTGTACGCTACTAGAGTATTAGTGGGAGTAGACAGTTAACTTGGCTATGATGGTTGTCAATGTGGAAGTTTGGTACTCTATATGTGGATCAGACCTGTTACTTTGTTCTGAATGTTGAACTTTCCGTTTGAACGTATGGAATGGGCTGTTATTTTTTTAAATGGGTTGTATTTGTCCTCCACGGGTTTAGAGGCTGACTTGTGAGCCTACCAAGTAGACGCATACACAATCAGGAGATGATTGTAAGTGGAGAGGATGACAGCAGGGACCCGCCAAGGTCATGACAATATGCAAGCAAGTGCCTCCTTATTTCAAACCAATAAAAAATGGCTCCTCCTAATGGATTTCTGAAATCTGGGTCCCATGCCATTGTCAACGTAGTCAATAAACGAGAGAATTGCACAACGAGCGGCTGACACCAGGGACCCAGCAGCTCACCCAATTATTTTTGTTTTGGGTTAATTTGATAGATGCCACTCAAAATCTGGTGTTTCTGAGAAATGCCACTGCAATTTCCAAACTTTGAAAAATGCCATTTCATGCCATTTCCAGTGGCATTTTTCGAAGTCTGGAGTGGCGTTTTTCAAAGTTTGCAAATTGCAGTGGCGTTTTCCAAAGTTTACAAAAATTGCAGTGGCATTTTTCAAAGTTTGGAAATTGCAGTGGCATTTTTATGAATCGTCATAATTGGAGTGGCATTTATCTTTTTTTTAGACGGAAGTAGGGTGTCAACTGGGCTGTGCGGGGCACTCTGGCCTGTCTAGACAGCCTTCTCTTTTATGTTTACCACAGACCAGCCTAGTAGTTTTTTTTCTTTCTGAAAATGGCTAGCCCAGTTTTTTTGTGATTTGCCAAGTAAGTCGCTTTGTCAGGCCTGTTGGGCTGCAAATCTTTCAAGACGAGGAGAGCTTCATTCGGCTGGACGAGAAAATGGCCTATCAGTAATGAGAAATGGGCTGTACATTTTTAAAACACATCAAACCGGCAATTAGTTTCAAATTTCTTTTTTTCATTTCGAGATTTTAAATTGCATTAATTTTTATGCGTGGACAATTTGTTGGATTTTATATTGATATACATTTATTTTTAAAATCAGTTTGAATGTGACTCGAAATTTCGGGATTAAAAACAGTTCGGACCGCACCGAAATATGCAAAATTTCATATAATTTTTTAACCGTGGCCACAATATGGGCTGTAATGCTAACAAAAAGAATATGGGCTCCAAAAAACCTTAAGAATTAGCAAATGGGCTGTAAATTATTAGAAACAATGGCAGATGGGTTGTATGTTGTTTTTCACAGATTTGAGGCTTTCCTAAAAAAAGATTGACGCACAAGCAGTGACTGTTGGATGCCCATCCAACGGTCGTCGTGCTTCTTCAATCTCTGCTCTTCCTGCTCCAGCCGCTCAAACAAGCGCCGGTGGGACTGCCTGCTCCCTCCTCCCCGTGGCCGGCTGTGCTGCCGCGCAGGTCTCACCGCCCCACCGTACTCCCATCGCTGGCCTAGCCATCCCTCTACTCACCACACCTGTTGTTATTCTCTGGCGACGGTAGAATAACCAGTAAACCCTCATATAGTCGTACTCCCCTCCGCGTGGGAAACAACTGTCGAGTCTTCCCTGCCTACGTGTCATTCCCTTCCTAGGCCTCGTCGTCGTCCACCGCCCTGGTGCTCTCGACGTGTCCTGGTCAACGTGGTCAACGACCGACTTGCATCTGAAGTGGACAGTACGTGGAGAGGCTGACAGCTGGGTCCACGGCCGCACGCAAGGAAATGCCTCCTTATTAAGCATAAAATAATGATTCCTCCACCTGACATCTGGGACCCACCGGAAGGGCCTCTGTATTTCACGAAAAAAACATTACCGCCGCTGACAACTCGGACCCACCAGCTATATCTTCGCACGCAAGGAAGTGTGTCCTTATTATGCAGAAAAAAATGAATACTCCCCCTGCTAGCTGGGACCCAGTATAGTGGGAGGCTGACTTGTGAGCCTACTAAGTTGACGGGGATGGAGGGCTTTGTCAACTTGGTCAATATACACGATTCTAGCTCTAGTGATCATACGAAGTCCATCCAACGGCCGTAGTGATTCTTTAATCTCTGGTCTTCTTGCTCCAGTCACCCAAACCAGCGTCGGTCGTGCCTCGTGCTCCTGCCACCCATGGCCGGCTATGATGCAGCAGAGGCGTCACCGCCCCCTACTACTCCCACAGTGGCCAGGCCATCCCTCTACTCACCCACACCCCCTGTTATTCTGCAGCGACGGCAGCCTCACACCACAGCGAACCAGTGAACCCTCATACTCCTCTACGTGTGGGCATCCACTGCCGCGTCTTCCCCGGCTCCGCGCCGTCCCCTTCCTAGGCCTCACCGTCGTCCACCGCCATGGTGCTCTCGACGCGGCGTGGTCAACGTGGTCAAGGAACGACTTCCATCAGAAGAGTACTGTACGTGGAGAGGCTGACAGCTGGGTCCATGGCAGCCGCAAGGAAGTGCCTCCTTATTACACGGAAAATAATTTCCTCCACCTGGCAGCAGGGACCCACCGGATGGGCCACCGTATTTGGTGAAAAAACGTTTCCCCCTAACTGCTGGGACCCACCGGACGGGCCACCGTATTTCACGAAAAAAACGTTCCCCCCGCTGTCAGCTCGGACCGACCGGAAGTGCCGCCTTATTACGCACAAAAAAATGAATTCTCTCCCTGCTAGTTGGGGCCCACCATGGTGGGTGGCTGACTTGTGGGCCTACTACGTTGACGTGGATGGAGTGCTTTGTCAACTTAGTCAATATGAACGATTCTAACTCCAGCGACCGTACGATGTCCATCCAACGGCCGTAGTTCCTCTTCAACCTCTGGTCTTCTTGCTCCAGTCGCCCAAAGCAGCGCCGGTCGTGCCGCATGCTCCTGCCTCCCATGGTCGGCTGTGCTGCCGCGGAGGCCTCACCGCCCTTACTATTCCGACCGCTAGCCAGGCCCTGCGATGACGGCAGCCTCACACCGTAGTCGAACCAGTGAACCCTTGTACTCCTCTCCGCGCGGGCTTCCACTGCCGCGTCTTCCCCGGCTCTGCGTTGTCCCCTTCCTAGGCTGCGCCATCGTCCACCGCCCTGGTGCTCTCGATGTTGTGTGGTCAACGTGGTCAAGGAACTACTTCCATCGGAAGAGTACTGTACGTGGAGAGGCTGACAGCTGGGTCCACGGCCGCAGCAAGGAAGTGCCTCCTTATTATGCGCAAAATAATTATTCCTCCACCTGACAGTGGGGACCCACCGGACGGGCCACCGTATTTCGCAAAAAAAATGTTTCCCCTGACTGCTGGGACCCACCAGCTACATCTTTGCACGCAAGGAAGTGCGTCCGGGCAAAAAAAATGATTCGCCCCCCTGACTGTTGGGACCCACCAGCTACATCTTCGCATGCAAGGAAGTGTCTGACAGTCGGGACCCACCTGGTCGAAGCGTACGTAGCATTGACATTCTGGTCACGAACGTGTACGTACATACTGGTCGATGTAGAGGCACGCACATGCCGTAGTAGAGGCGCGCACATAGCATGTACACGTACGTACAGCGGCCAGTGTGCAAGAAAGAAAATACGGCCACGTACGTACACACGGGCAGGGTCTCGAATGCCTACTCGCGCATACGTACGGCCAGGGCTCGTGTACATGGCTGGGTCGGAACGGAGAAACAGCGTCGTCGTCGTGTTCATGGGGAGCCAGCCGGCTGGGTCGGAACAGAATGCGTCGTCGTGTTCATCGGGAGGGCTTGGACGGAACAGCCGATGGAAACGAGGCCTGGCGTACCGCAGAACGGAGGAAACGGCCTTCTGTTTGACCGGACATGTTCGAAACAGGATCCTGTTCATCGGGAGGGGTCTGGCGTACCGCAAAACGGAGGAAATAGACCTCCTACGGTCGAAACGAGGGTCCTGTTGATCGAGAGGGTGTGGCATACCTTAAAACGGAGGAAACGGACTTGTGTTGGAGCGATACGGTCGAAACGAGGGTCCTGCTCATCGGGAGGGGTGTGGCGTACCGCAAAACGGGACTCCACGGGATATTGTTCATCTCCACTGTCGAGCCCCTCCAGCCTCCACGGGCTACTGTTCATCCACTGTCGACCTCCTCCAGCCTCCACCTGCGACTGTTCATCCACGGGCTCTTGTTCATCCAGCCTCCACCGCGCGCTACTCCACCGGCTACTATTCAACCAGCCCTCTCCATGGGCTCCTGTTCAACCACCGCTCCACGAGCTACTGTTCATCCAGCCCTCCACCGTCTACTATTCATCCAGGCCTCCACGGGGTGGTCCTGTTCATCCTGCCCTCCACAGGGTCCTATTCATCCAGCCCCAACCGGCTCGATCGATCGGGGTCCTGTTCATCTAGAGGCAACACCACGGGGTCCTGTTCATCCACCCCCACCGGGAACTGTTCATCCAAACCCTCCCAGCAATAATCACTGTTCATACAGAGGCAGCATCGATCGGCTTCAGTTAACAGCAGTAGCAAAGGAATCACTCGATCAGGTTCAGTAAACAGACATCGATCGATCGCTCGGGTTCAGTAATGTGTAGCCTCCAGTGCAATCGCTCGGGTTTAGTTAGAGCCCAACGTTCGCTCGGGTTCAGTTAGAGCCCAACGCCTCGCGTGCGTGTACGAGAGAAACGCGCATTGCTCGGCCCCGGCCACCCACCCTAACCGAGAACACCCTGATATTTTCCTCGCCCTCACTTCTACCATAGTTTTTTCCATCATGGACGGCCCAAAGAATGTCATGCAGCTGCGTCTCCGGCCCGCCCAGGACGAAAAGCCCATTTTCTGTCATGATTTTTTGTCATGGAAGTAGGACCCCACCACATCTATGATGATACCAGGTTTTGTCACAATTATCGTCATAGAAGTGTCATAAGTATGACAGAAAAAATTTCGTTCGGCCCAAAATGTCACGGATGTGTCTTTTTTGTAGTGTAGATTGATCTTTCTTGCAATGGGAGAAGTGCTTAGCTTTGGCTTCAATCTTGCGGTGCTCGATCCCAGTGACAGAAAGGGAAACGACATGTATTGTATTGTTGCCATCGAGGATAACAAGATGGGGTTCACATCATATTT
Organism: Triticum aestivum; assembly: GCF_018294505.1. Classification (NCBI taxonomy): domain Eukaryota; kingdom Viridiplantae; phylum Streptophyta; class Magnoliopsida; order Poales; family Poaceae; genus Triticum; species Triticum aestivum. Next base: position 408,123,355 of record NC_057794.1, read on the forward strand.
CATGAGTTTATCCCTCTACATCATGTCATCTTGCTTAAGGCGTTACTTTGTTCTTATGAACTTAATACTCTAGATGCATGCTGGATAGCGGTCGATTTGTGGAGTAATAGTAGTAGATGCGGAATCGTTTCGGTCTACTTGTCACAGACGTGATGCCTATATACATGATCATGCCTAGGTATTCTCATAATTATTCGCTTTTCTATCAATTGCTCGACAGTAATTTGTTCACCCACCGTAATACTTATGCTATCTTGAGAGAAGCCACTAGTGAAACCTATGGCCCCCCGGTCTATTCTCCATCATATAAGTTTCCATCTACTTTATTTTGCAATCTTTACTTTCAATCTATATCATAAAAATAACAAAATATTTATCTTATTATTATTATCTCTATCAGATCTCACTCTTGCAAGTGGCTGTGAAGGGATTGACAACCCCTTTATCGCGTTGGTTGCGAGGTTATTATTTGTGTGTGTAGGTACGAGGTGACTCGCGCGCGGTCTCCTACTGGATTGATACCTTGGTTCTCAAAAACTGAGGGAAATACTTACGCTGCTTTACTGCATCACCCTCTCCTCTTCAAGGGAAAACCAACGCAGTGCTCAAGAGGTAGCACGCGACAACACTACACAATAGTAGCTGTGAAGGAAATATGCCCCAGAGGCAATAATAAAGTTATTATTTATTTCCTCATATCATGATAAATGTTTATTATTCATGCTAGAATTGTATTAACCGGAAACATAATACATGTGTGAATACATAAACAAACATAGTGTCACTAGTATGCCTCTACTTGACTAGCTCGTTGATCAAAGATGGTTATGTTTCCTAACCATAGACATGAGTTGTCATTTGATAAACGGGGTCACATCATTAGGAGAATGATGTGATTGACTTGACCCATTCCATTAGCTTAGCACTTGATTGTTTTAGTTTACTGCTATTGGTTTCTTCATGACTTATACATGTTCCTATGACTATGAGATTATGCAACTCCCGATTACCGGAGGAACACTTTGTGTGCTACCAAACATCACAACGTAACTGGGTGATTATAAAGGTGCTCTACAGGTGTCTCCGATGGTACTCGTTGAGTTGGAATAGATCGAGATTAGGATTTGTCACTCCGATTGTTGGAGAGGTATCTTTGGGCCCTCTCGGTAATGCACATCACTACGAGCCTTGAAAGCAATGTGACTAATGAGTTAGTTACGGGATGATGCACTATAGAACGAGTAAAGAGACTTGACGGTAACGAGATTGAACTAGGTATTGAGATACTGATGATCGAATCTCGGGCAAGTAACATACTAATGACAAAGGGAACAACGTATATTCTTATGCGGTTCGACCGATAAAGATATTCGTAGAATATGTAGGAGCCAATATGGGCATCCAGGTTCCGCTATTGGTTATTTACTAGAGAAGTATCTCGGTCATGTCTACATAGTTCTCGAACCCATAGGGTCCGCACGCTTAACGTTCATTGACGATATAGTGTTTATGAGTTATGTATGTTGGTAACTGAATGTTGTTCGGAGTTCCGGATAAGATCACGGACATGGCGAGGAACTCTGGAATGGTCTGGAGATAAAGTTTGATATATGAGATAATAGTATTTGGTCTCCGGAAGGAGTTCCGGATGTTTCACGAAATGTTTGGGTATGAGAACACTTTATTTGGGCCAAAGGGGAAAGCCCACAAGGTTTTTGGAAAGCGCAAAAGGAAGTTTTGCGGAGTCCAGGGGCCAGACGCCAGGGTCCCTAGCGTCTGGATCCAGACGCCAGGAACCCTGGCGTCTCGCCCTGGAGTCCGAGAAGGACTCTTGGCTTTCGGGTGAAACTGACTTTGTGGAGGCTTTTACTCCAAGTTTCAACCCCAAGGCTCAACATATAAATATAGGGGTAGGGCTAGCACCCAAGACACATCAAGAAACACCAAGCCGTGTGCCGGCAACCCCGTCCCCTCTAGTTTATCCTCCATAATAGTTTTCGTAGTGCTTAGGCGAAGCCCTGCGGAGATTGTTCTTCACCAACACCATCACCACGTAGTCGTGCTGCCGGAACTCATATACTACTTCGCCCCTCTTGCAAGATCAAGAAGGCGAGGACGTCATCGAGTTGAACGTGTGCTGAATGCGGAGGTGCCGTACGTTCAGTACTTGATCGGGACGAATCATGAAGGTGTACGACTACATCAACCGCGTTGATAAACGCTTCCGATTTCGGTCTATGAGGGTACATAGACATAATCTCCCCTCTCGTTGCTATGCATCACCATGATCTTGCGTGTGCGTAGGAATTTTTTTGAAATTACTACGTTCCCCAACAGTGGCATCCGAGCCAGGTTTATGCGTAGATGTTATATGCACGAGTAGAACACAAGTGAGTTGTGGGCGATACAAGTCATACTGCTTACCAGCATGTCATACTTTGGTTCGGCGGTATTGTTGGATGAAGCGGCCCGGACCGACATTACGCGTACGCTTACGCGAGACTGGTTCTACTGATGTGCTTTGCACACAGGTGGCTGGCGGGTGTCAGTTTCTCCAACTTTAGTTGAACCAAGTGTGGCTACGCCCGGTCCTTGAGAAGGTTAAAACATCACTAACTTGATGAACTATCATTGTGGTTTTGATGTGTAGGTAAGAACGGTTCTTGCTCAGCCCGTAGCAGCCACGTAAAACTTGCAACAACAAAGTAGAGGACATCTAACTTGTTTTTGCAGGGCATGTTCTGATGTGATATGGTCAAAACATGATGCTATATTTATTGTATGAGATGATCATGTTTTGTAACGGAGTTATCGGCAACTGGCAGGAGCCATATGGTTGTCGCTTTATTGTATCCAATGCAATCGCCCTATAATTGCTTTACTTTATCACTAAGCGGTAGCGATAGTCGTAGAAGCAATAGATGGCGAGATGACAATGACGCTACGATGGAGATCAAGATGTCGCACCGGTGACGATGGTGATCATGACGGTGCTTTGGAGATGGATATCAAAGGCACAAGATGATGATGGCCATATCATATCACTTATATTGATTGCATGTGATGTTTATCCTTTATGCATCTTATATTGCTTTGTTTGACGGTAGCTGTCGGTGTCAAAACCGGCAGATCTCGGATAGGGGGTCTCGAACTGTGCGTCTAGGCCGGATGGTAATAGGAGACAAGGGACACAAATGTTTTTACCCAGGTTCGGGCCCTCTCGATGGAGGTAAAACCCTACTCCTGCTTGATTAATATTGATGATATGGGTAGTACAAGAGTAGATCTACCACGAGATCAAAGAGGCTAAACCCTAGAAGCTAGCCTATGGTATGATTGTTCTTCGTCCTATGGACTAAAACCCTCAGGTTTATATAGACACCGTAGAGGGCTAGGGTTACACAGAGTCGGTTACAATGGGAGAAGATCTACATATCCGTATTGCCAAGCTTTCCTTCCACGCCAAGGAAAGTCCCATCCGGACACGGGACGAAGTCTTCAATCTTGTATCTTCATAGTCCAAGAGTCCGGCCAAAGGTTATAGTCTGGCTATCCGGACACCCCCTAATCCAGGACTCCCTCAGTAGCCCCCGAACCAGGCTTCAATGACGACGAGTCCGGCGTGCAGATTGTCTTCGGCATTGCAAGGCGGGTTCCTCTCCCAATTCCGTGTACCTGTTTAAATAGTGACCGGCTTCTTGTGAAGGTTGCGCTCCTTGGCTTCCACGCCTAATAATGGCCACTTTCCACGTGTCGAGCGAATGTGAAGAGCTAGGGTGTTTTTACATTTACCCTCCTAGCTGTGTGAATGAGCTGCCTATTCAAGAGACGAGGATTCAGATCCAAATCACACCATCCTCCCTTGGCGAGCCTTCATCGGAGCGCATCCGACAGAGATCCATTCCATCATGGCCGGTCGACGCAGCTCCTCCTCTCGCTCCCCTAGCCCCAAGCCTGGAGATTGGGAGAGATGTTCAGTCCCGCACAGCAAATTAGTGATGCTTCAGACCAAGGGATTTCTTCCCCTGGCATACATGGTCCCGGTTCGAGCCGGGCTCCCTACCTATAATGGCGGAGAGCAAGCGGAGAGCCTTCCCAATGCCTCCAAGGGAGAGCGAGTATGCCTTGTCCCTCATTTGGTAAGAGGGCTCAGATTTCCAATTCATCCGTTTCTCCGGGGGCTACTGGAGTTCTACGGCCTCCAGATGCACAACCTTACGCCTCCTCCATATTGCATATCGCGGGCTTCGTAGCCCTTTGCGAGCTGTTTTTGGGCTGTGAGGCTCATTTCGCACTGTGGAAGAAGTTGTTCTGCCTTGTGCCCCGTTCTCAGGAGGGGTCAATATATCAAGTGGGCGGAGCCGAAGTGTGGCATATTGCCGAGACCGGATATCTATCCGGAACCCTAAAGAAGACGTCCGAAGACTGGCCTTCAGAATTGTTTTATATAGAAGACGTCCCCCTCCCGGACCCTATTCGAATCGGCCTCCCTGAGTTCGACAACGCTCCTTCGAAGAAGCGCCGGAGCTAGCGTCCACGGAGCCCCCAGGAGGAAGATGACAGGGATGTTCTTTACCTGATCGAGGTCATGGCCACAAATTATGCTGGGGGTGCAGCCGCTTCAGTATAGAGGCCACCCCATGTGGGATTTCAACGAGGAGGATGACGCCACCCGCTACGGCCGTAAAGGGCCGGAATCGGTTGCTGCTCTAATAAAGATCTTATCCACTTTGTACAAGGGAGAAGAGGAGGAATTCCTCCGTGTCAACCCGCAGGGTGGATTTTCTATGTACAATCCTCCGAGCTGGGTAAGTGGACACTTTTTCTCGCCCATCCATTTCATATTCCCATGGTTAAGTATTCAGTCTAGCGATTTCAATGCAGGAGCTGCGCCAGGCTGTAAGGGAGATAAAAAGTCCTCCACAACCCGAGGACCCGGAACGGTCCCTTGACCCGGCCTCCCAAGAGGATCCGGACATATCTGTGGAGCTGATCGATGGGGTATTTTACCAATTGAGCAATGACAACGCCTTGGTGGCCATTACGACCGATTACCCTGGGCTACTTCCAGCCTCACAGGTAACTGAGACCGAAGTCCTAGTACTTTGAAAAGGGATCTTTCCTTGCATGTTTTTGATTACCGTATAACAACCGTGTTTTGCAGGGGAGGTCCTCAAGGCGGAAGGACGAGCCTGCGGCGACTAGCCAACAAGGGGCCGCGAGGCCAGGCAGGCTGAAAAGACACGCAGTCCGGATTGAGACACCAGCACAGCGGTACGGCGCGCCGTCTTTATTCCAAGACATTATTCTCAGAGGCATACTAACGCCCATGCCTTCTTTTTAGGAAAAAGAGCGCTCGCCGGACTATATCCGAAGAGGCTACTAATCGTGCCTCCACCAGCCAGGTTCCAAGGCCGGATTCGGAGGCGGGCACGAATACGAGGTGTGCGCCGGGCGCTCCTCCGACAGAGGATGCGGACAGACTGTCCGCCACCAATTCCGAGGTGGAAAGTGTCATGAACCACAGGCGTCGCCGGACTGTTCTTTGTGACGCTTATTTCTCCCAAGAGGCATTGGATGCCTTCAACTCGGGAGATGCGTACCTCCGTGCAGTATGTAAAAGACATACGGGTGAGAAAATTTGGTGATTATATATATCAGTAGCCCCTGAGACTTGAAACAGTTAGAATAACTGATTTAAGGATCATTTGTTATGCAGGTTCTTATAGAAAAGAATACCCAACTATCCTAGGAGCTGGAAGAGTGCAAAGCCCAACTTTAGGCCGCACTGGCCGCAGCAGGGGAGCCCAAAGAGACCCCCTCTGGTAATATATCCTTCAAATGATAAGTATCATATAAAGTACGGCGTATATGCAGATCTGACGATAAAATTGTAGATGGCGCTGGAGTAAATCCGGATAAGCAATAGCTCCTATGCCAGCTGAAGGCCGGTGAGAGCGTGCTTACGAGGGTGAGGCAGGAGAAGAATGGTCTCCTAGATGCCAACACCAAGCTGGGCATGGAACTAAAGGATGTTCGTGCCCAACTTTCGGACTCCGTTAAGGAGAATCGGCGGCTTCGACGCGGCATATTTAGTAAGTGCTTGAACGAACTTTGAAAAAGAGTTCGGCGAGGAAGTTGGCTGACAGAGTTATGTCTGTAGGTATGCTAACAGGTCTTCCTGCAAAGGAAATGCCCGGTTCTACGGGTGACCTTCTTCCCGAGCTCTCACAACTGCACGAACGAGTTCGGCAGGTGATGCAAGGCGTCGCCCAGGCCTTGTGGCCATCCGTCTCCGTGCCCGAAGGACTTGGAGATCTTGCGGAGAAGCTGAAGGGAGCGTGGCGGCGCTTCCGATTATGGAAGATATCGGCCTGCCATCAAGGTGCCAGGGAAGCCTGGGCCATGGTGAAGACGCGGTACACGAAGGCTGACCCAAACCACATGGCCGAGGTCGGACCTGTGGGGCCCGATGGGGAGGAGATCCCTGTGAGCTTAGTGTACGGCCAAGTAGAATTGGCCACAAAGTATTCCCAACAGGACTGTAGACTAGACAGCCTATTGGATGGTATTGAAGAGGAATTCAACCAGTCAAATTGACTATGTAATTTAAAGTGACATGTATAATGCCTTCTAGCCGGATTGTAGATTGTTTGTCGTGGTGGACCTTTTCGCTTCAACCTCGGGACCCGACGGTCCGGAGTGTATCCGAATACCCTCTCGGTTATGTAAGAACCGGGGCATGCATGGAGACCAGGCGTAGGGGTCATTAGTGATTGAACAGACAAGTGCCCAACTAGTTATGTTATATTACATGGTTAGTAAGAAACATCTTCCAGGGAGAATAGTTCCGTTAGGGGTTCCTTTCCCTAGGAGGCATGCCCTAAAGTGCATGTCCGGACTGCGAGAAGAGACGTAGAAAAAACATCTGGGGGCGCATAAGTAAATAAGTGAAAAATCATCTTTAGTTCACCGACCGAATATTCCCTTAAGAACGCTAGCTTTTGGCTTCACCCAGTCTGAGGTACACATCCGGCTGACCCGACAGTGACAATCGCAGAGGTGCTCCCCTTATGCCCTAGCCGAATTAACGGGAACATAGGGCATAAATACAAGAGCTAGGCAACCCAGCTTGGCCAAAACTTAAGTCATATCGATGCATATAATGGTGAATAAAGGGTACATGCGGAAGGATAACACATGTGTTGGGCATAAAGCCCGTATGAATAAGCTTCTGTTAAAGAAGCCCCCTGCTATAATGAGCGCGGATAGCGCGTCAGTTGCGTGCAAACAAGGCACGAATGGGCCTCTAAAGGCTATGAGAGAAAAGAAAGGGAGAAGGAGAAAAATATAAGACAGATAGCATATAAAAAATGGACAGAGGAAGGAGACGAACACAGAGTCTGGCGTTAGGCGTAGAATCTTTGGAGTCGGGCTGCGTTCCATGTGTTCGGCTCCAGTCGATTATCCATTGCATCCCGCAGACAGTATGCTCCACCAATCAGGACTTGGTTAATGATGAAGGGACCTTCCCATTTGGGTTTGAGTTTGTCCTTTTTCTTATCCGGCAGGCGTAGAACTAACTCGCCAACATTGTAAGTTTTGGCATGTACTTCTCTGCTTTGGTATCTTCGAGCCTACTGTTGATAGAATGTGGAACGGGCTTTTGCCACGTCACGCTCCTCCTCCAAGGCGTCCAAACTGTCCTGCTGATCGAGCTCGGCTTCTCTTTCTTCGTACATGCGCACTCGAGGTGAGTCATGAATTATGTCGCAGGGCAGAACCGCCTCTGTGTCGTATACCATAAAGAATGGTGTGTATCCGGTAGTGCGATTCGGCGTGGTCCGCAACCCCCAGAGTACGGAGTCGAGCTCCTCTACCCAATGTGTGTTAGATTCCTTGAGGGACCGCACTAATCTGGCTTTGATGCCGCTCATGATAAGACCATTTGCTCGCTCGACCTGACCGTTAGTTTGTGTGTGATAGACTGAAGCATAATCGAGCTTGATGCCCATGTTTTTGCACCAGAGTTTTACCTCGTCGGCCGTAAAGTTCGTGTCATTATCAGTGATGATGCTGTGGGGGACGCCGTAACGGTGTACGACCCCGGATATGAAGTCTATCACCGGTCCGGATTCGGCCGTCTTAACAGGCTTGGCTTCTATCCATTTGGTGAACTTATCCACCATGACTAGTAAGTATTTTTGCTTGTGGGTTCCTCCTTTAAGGGGTCCAACCATGTCAAGCCCCCAGACCGCGAAGGGCCAGGTGATGGGGATAGTATGGAGGGCGGTGGGTGGCATATGGCTTTGGTTTGCAAAAAGCTGGCAACCAACGCAACGTTGGATTAAGTCCTGAGCGTCTGCCCGGGCCATCGGCCAATAAGAGCCTATACGGAAGGCCTTGCTTACAAGGGCCCGAGCTGCAGCGTGGTGACCGCCGAGTCCGGCATGAATTTCCGCCAGAAGATTCCGTCCTTCTTCTTCGGAGATGCACCTTTGAATGACTCCGGTGGTGCTTTTCTTATAAAGCTCTCCCTCATGGACTTTATAGGCTTTAGATCGCCGCACTATGCAGCGTGCCTTGTTTTGGTCCTTAGGAAGTTCCTGCCTAGTTAGATAGGCTAGGAATGGTTCTGTCCACGGGGTGATGACTGCCATTATTATGTGGGTTGAAGATGTTATTTCGTTGGCAGAGCCTCCAATTATGTCTGAATGTTCGGTGTCGGGTAGTGCGGTTGGGTCCGGGCTGTTATTTCCGGGTTCCCCTTCCCATACTATGGATGGCTTGAACAGCCTCTCCAAGAAGATGTTGGGGGGGGACGGCATCGCGTTTTGCACCGATGCGTGCCAGGACATCTGTTGCCTGATTGTTTTCCCGGGCTATATGGTGAAATTCGAGCCCCTCAAAACGAGCTGACATTTTTAGGACAGCGTTGCGATAAGCTGCCATTTTCGGATCCTTGGCATCAAAGTCTCCATTTATTTGGGATATTGTGAGGTTTGAATCCCCGCGCACCTCTAGGCGTTGAATGCCCATGGATACTACCATCCGGAGACCATGTAGAAGGGCCTCATATTCGGCTGCGTTGTTGGAGTCCGTATACATTATCTGGTGTACGTATTGAACGGTATCTCCTGTTGGGGACGTCAAAACGACGCCAGCCCCCAGACCAGCCAACATTTTGGAGCCCTTGAAGTGCATGATCCAGTTGGAATATGTGCCGTACTCTTTAGGGAGTTCGGCTTCCGTCCATTCGGCGACGAAGTCGGCCAAAACTTGCGACTTAATATCTCGCCGTGGCTTGTAAGTTATGTCAAACGGGAGGAGCTCAATGGCCCATTTGGCAATCCGGACCGTCGGGTCGCGGTTGTTTATGATATCGTTAAGTGGTACTTCCGAGGCTACCGTTATCAAACACTCTTGAAAGTAGTGTCGCGGCTTCCAGGATGCCATGAATACCGCGTACGCTATCTTTTGATAATGTGGGTACCGTGACTTGCATGGAGTAAGGACAGTGGACACATAGTAAACTGGCTTTTGAAGGGGGAATTTGTGTCCGTCCGTTTCTCGTTCGACGACGAGCACTGCGCTTACAACTTGATGAGTTGCCGCAATGTATAATAGCATTGGTTTGCCAATGTTTGGCGCGGCCAGGACTGGGTTTGTTGCCAATATGGCTTTTATTTCGTCGAGTCCGGCCGTGGCGGCATCCGTCCACGCGAAGTGTTTGGTGCGCCGGAGGAGGCGATAAAGGGGTAATGCCTTTTCTCCCAAGCGGGAGATAAAGCGGCTTAGAGCCGCCACGCATCCGGTCAATTTTTGTATTTTTTTGAGGTCCTTTGGGATGTCCAATTGTGACAGAGCTCGGATCATGGCTGGATTTGCTTCAATTCCTCTACCGGATACAATGAAGCCCAAGAGCTTTCCCGCTGGTACGCCGAAAACGCATTTTTCCAGGTTGAGCTTGATGTCGTATGTTCGGAGGTTATCAAATGTGAGCCTCAAGTCGTCTACTAGAGATTCAACATGCTTGGTTTTGACGACCACGTCATCTACGTATGCCTCCATTGTTTTGCCGATCTGGTTTGCCAGACATGTCTGAATCATGCGCTGATATGTTGCACCGGTGTTTTTGAGCCCGAAGGGCATTGTGTTGAAGCAGAATGGGCCGTATGGTGTGATGAATGCCATTGCGGCTAGGGCTTCGGATAGTGCCTCGAGGGCCAGTGCGGCTGTCTTATTTTTGGCGCAGAGTGCTACGTCCGGATCCCTAGCAAGAGTGATGATTCCGTTGGGCCCGGGCATTTTGAGCTTCGTGTACCCATAATGGGGTATGGCTTGGAAGATTGTAAACGCCTCCCGCCCTAATAGAGAGCGGTATTCGCTACTGAACGGGGCCACTTGGAACGTGACCTCTTCGGACCTGTAATTATCCGGCATGTCGAACACCACATCTAGTGTGATTTTTCCTGTACAGCGCGCTTCCCGACTGGGGATTATTCCTCTAAAGGTTGTGCTGCTTCGCTCAATGCGGTTCCAGTCTATTTCCATTTTTTGAAGGGTTTCCTCATAAATGAGGTTCAATCCGCTGCCACCGTCCATGAGTACCTTGGTGAGTCGAAAGCCGTCCACTATTGGACTAAGGACCAATGCGGCTGGTGCTCGGGCTGTTCGGATTTTAGGTTCGTCACTGGCATTAAAAGTAATAGCCGTGTCACTCCATGGGTTTATTGTTGCCACATGGTAGACTTAGGCAAGGCTGCGGAGTGTTCATTTTCGCATATTATTTGATGCGAAAGTCTCGAAGACTGTTAATATCGTACTGGTATCCCTGGGCTGGTGCTCTGTGGCTTCTGGAGTTAGAAGATCTTCGCCACTTTTGGCCACCTGCCGGAGTATCCAACATGCTCTAAGGCTATGAGTTGGTGTGGCGCCCTCTGCACTGTGAATTTTACAGGGTCCATTGAGCCATCCCTCCAGTACGGTTCCATGCCCTGTAGAGGGTTTTTGCTTTTTGGTGTTTAACCCGGGTATCTGGCGATAATGCACCCTTTTATTTTGGACTGGGTTTGTATTCAGGGCCGGATTGTCCCAAAATTTTATTTTGGTTTTCCAGGCGCTTTCCATCGCACAGTACTTTCGTACTATGGATGCCAAGTCGGCGAAGCGTGTAATTTCACGGCGACTTATGGCGTTGAGGATTCCCTTGTCCGTGCAATTATTGTAGAAGAATGAAATTGCGTCTTCCTCGCGGTAGTCCTCTATCCTGTTCATGACCAGGAGGAATCTAGCCCAGTAATGGTGTACTGTTTCTTCGGGCTCTTGCCTAATTTGGGATAGATCGCTTATGTTTGGGTGGGTGGGTGGAATTGAATCCGAAACCTCACCCAATCTGAGACTCAGGGGCCAAGGAGTTTCCGAACTCGAAAGTTTGGATTCTTGGATGTTTTCCACTAAATCTAGCCCGCTGCCTGACTCTAGGATCAGGTCTTGAGTGACGTTCTCCCTTCTGCAGGTATCCGTCTTGGAGGGATCGGGAATCTGGACATAGCTAGTCCTTAACATAGATGAAGGGTCTCCGCATTGTTCCTCCACCACTGCAACGTGATGGGTGACCTGGGGAGAGTTGATCTCTCTCAGATCGGGTTTAGGCCCAATCTGATCGTAGTCTGTAGTGACTCCCAGGGCGGCGATGCGATCCAAGAGCTCGTTTAGGGAAGAGAGCTCCATTGGATCTAATTGCTCGGCGAGTTCCGAGTTGACATGAAGATTGCTTTTGATGACCCGAGAAGTCATCGTCGGTGCAGCGGCCGAACAGGCGGTCATAAGAAAACCAGCTAGCCGGAGAGTTTGGCCGACAGCCAAAGCTCCCTTAGAAACAGTGTCGTCTTTAAAGAAGGGATGAGGCATCCTTCCTGATGACGACGGCACAGTGGAAATCTCAATGAAAGCACCAATGTCGGTGTCAAAACCGGCGGATCTCGGGTAGGGGGTCCCGAACTGTGCGTCTAGGCCAGATGGTAACAGGAGACAAGGGACACAATGTTTTTACCCAGGTTCGGGCCCTCTCGATGGAGGTAAAACCCTACTCCTGCTTGATTAATATTGATGATATGGGTAGTACAAGAGTAGATCTACCACGAGATCAAAGAGGCTAAACCCTAGAAGCTAGCCTATGGTATGATTGTTCTTCGTCCTATGGACTAAAAACCTCCGGTTTATATAGACACCGGAGAGGGCTAGGGTTACACAGAGTCGGTTAGATTGGGAGGAGATCTACATATTCGTATTGCCAAGCTTGCCTTCCATGGCAAGGAAAGTCCCATCCGGACACGGGACGAAGTCTTCAATCTTGTATCTTCATAGTCCAAGAGTCCGGCCAAAGGTTATAGTCCGGCTATTCGGACACCCCCTAATCCAGGACTCCCTCAGTAGCATTATAAGATGATCTCTCACTAAATTTCAAGATAAAAGTGTTCTCCCTGAGTATGCACCATTGCCAAAGTTCGTCGTGCCGAGACACCACTTGATAATCGGCTGTGATAAGCTCAACGTTACAATGGGTGTAAGACAGTTTTACACACGCAGAATACTCTGGTTAAACTTGTCGACCCTAGAATATGCAGATATGGCCTCAGAACACTGAGACCGAAAGGTCGAGCGTGAATCATATAGTAGATATGATCAACATAGAGATGTTCACCATTGAAAACTACTCCATCTCACGTGATAATCGGTCATGGTTTAGTTGATATGGATCACGTGATCACTTACATGATTAGAGGGATGTCTATCTAAGTGGGAGTTCTTAAGTAATATGATTAATTGAACTTAAATTTATCATGAACTTAGTACCTGATAGTATTTTGCTTGTCTATGTTATTGTAGATAGATGGACCGTGATGTTGTTCCGTTGAATTTTAATGCGTTCCTTGAGAAAGCAAAGTTGAAAGATGATGGTAGCAATTACACGGACTGGGTCCGTATCTTGAGGATTATCCTCATTGCTGCACAGAAGAATTACGTCATGGAAGCACCGCTGGGTGCCAGGCCTGCTGCAGATGCTACTGATGACGTTAAGAATGTCTGGCAGAGCAAAGCTGATGACTACTCGATAGTTTAGTGTGCCATGCTTTACGGCTTAGAACCAGGACTTCAACAATGTTTTGAACGTCATGGAGCATATGAGATGTTCCAGGAGTCGAAGTTAATATTTCAAGAAAATGCCCGGATTGAGAGATATGAAGTCTCCAATAAGTTCTACAACTGCAAGATGGAGGAGAATAGTTTTGTCAGTGAACATATACTCAGGATGTCTGGGTACCATAACCACTTGACTCAATGGGAGTTAATCTTCCTGTTGATAGTGTCATTGACAAAGTTCTTCAATCATTAACACCAAGCTACAAGATCTTCGTGATGAACTATAATATGCAAGGCATGGATAAGACGATTCCCGAGCTCTTCGCTATGCTAAAAGCGGCGGAGGTAGAAATCAAGAAGGAGCATCAAGTTTTGATGGTTAACAAGACCATCAGTTTCAAGAAAAAGGGTAAAGGGAAGAAGAAGGGGAACTTCAAAAAGAACGACAAGCAAGTTGCTGCTCAGGAGAAGAAACCCAAGTCTAGACCTAAGCCTGAGACTGAGTGCTTCTACTGCAAACAGACTGGTCACTGGAAGCGGAACTGCCCCAAGTATTTGGCGGAGAAGAAGGATGGCAAGGTGAACAAAGGTATATGTGATATACATGTTATTGATGTGTACCTTACTAGAGCTCGCAGTAGCACCTGGGTATTTCATACTGGTTCTGTTGCTAATATTTGCAACTCGAAACAGGGACTACGGATTAAGTGAAGACTAGCTCAGGACGAGGTGAAGATGCGCGTGGGAAATGGTTCCAATGTCGATGTGATCACCGTCGGCACGCTACCTCTACATCTACCTTCGGGATTAGTTTTAGAACTAAATAATTGTTATTGTTGTCGGCGTTAAGCATGAATATTATATCTGGATCTTGTTTGATGCCAGACGGTTATTCATTTAAATCTGAGAATAATGGTTGTTCTATTTATATGAGTAATATATTTTATAGTTATGCACCCTTGAAGAGTGGTCTATTTGTGTTGAATCTCGATAGTAGTGATACACATATTCATAATGTTGAAGCCAAAAGATGCAGAGTTGATAATGATAGTGCAACTTATTTGTGGCACTGCCGTTTGGGTCATATTGGTGTAAAACGCATGAAGAAACTCCATACTGATGAACTTCTGGAATCACTTGATTATGAATCACTTGGTACTTGCGAACCATGCCTCATGGGAAAGATGACTAAAACACCGTTCTCCGGAACAATGGAGCGAGCAACAGATTTATTGGAAATCATACATACTGATATATGTGGTCCGATGAATATTGAGGCTCGCGGCGGGTATCGTTATTTTCTCACCTTCACAGATGATTTGAGCAGATATGGGTATATCTACTTAATGAAACATAAGTCTGAAACATTTGAAAAGTTCAAAGAATTTCAGACTGAAGTGGACAATCATCATAACAAGAAAATAAAGTTTCTACGATCTAATCGAGGAGGAGAATATTTGAGTTACGAGTTTGGTCTACATTTGAAACAATGTGGAATAGTTTCGCAACTCACGCCACCCGAAACACCACAGCGTAATGGTGTATCCGAACATCGTAATCGTACTTTACTGGATATGGTACAATCTATAATGTCTCTTACTGATTTACTACTATCATTTTGGGGTTATGCTTTAGAGACGGCTGCATTCACGTTAAATAGGGCACCAGCGAAATCCGTTGAGACGACGGCTTAAGAACTATTGTTTGGCAAGAAACCAAAGTTGTCGTTTCTTGAAGTTTGGGGCTGCGATGCTTACGTGAAAAAGCTTCAACCTGATAAGCTCGAACCCAAATTGGAGAAATGTGTCTTCATAGGATACCCAAAGGAGACTGTTGGGTACACCTTCTATCACAGATCCGAAGGCAAGACATTCGTTGCTAAGAATGGATCCTTTCTAGAGGAGTTTCTCTCGAAAGAAGTGAGTGGGAGGAAAGTAGAACTTGATGAGGTAACCATACATGCTCCTTTATTAGAAAGTAGTTCATCACAGAAACTGGTTCCTATGACACCTACACCAATTAGTGAGGAAGCTAATGATAATGATCATGAAACTTCAGATCAAGTTACTACCGAACCTCGTAGGTCAACCAGAGTAAGATCCACACCAGAGTGGTACCGTAACCCTGTTCTGGAAGTCATGTTACTTGACCATGATGAACCTACGAACTATGAAGAAGCGATGGTGATCCCACATTCCACAAAATGGCTTGAGTCCATGAAATCTGAGATGGGATCCATGTATGAGAACAAAGTATGGACTTTGGTTGACTTGCCCGATGATCGGCAAGCCATCGAGAATAAATGGATCTTCAAGAAGAAGACTGGCGCTGACGGTAATGTTACTATCTACAAAGCTCGACTTGTTGCGAAAGGTTTTCGACAAGTTCAAGGAGTTGACTACGATGAGACTTTCTCACCCGTAGCGATGCTTAAGTCTGTCCGAATCATGTTAGCAATTGCCGCATTTTATGATTATAAAATTTGGCAAATGGATGTCAAAACTGCTTTCCTGAATGGATTTCTGGAAGAAGAGTTGTATATGATGCAACCAGAAGGTTTTTTCGATCCAAAGGTAGCTAACAAAGTGTGCAAGCTCCAACGATCCATTTATGGACTGGTGCAAGCCTCTCGGAGTTGGAATAAACGTTTTGATAGTGTGATCAAAGCATATGGTTTTATACAGACTTTTGGAGAAGCCTGTATTTACAAGAAAGTGAGTGGGAGCTCTGTAGCATTTCTAATATTATATCTGGATGACATATTGCTGATTGGAAATGACATAAAATTTCTAGATAGCATAAAAGTATACTTGAATAAGAGTTTTTCAATGAAAGACCTCGGAGAAGCTGCTTATATATTGCGCATCAAGATCTATAGAGATAGGTCAAGACGCTTAATTGGACTTTCACAAAGCACATACCTTGGTAAAGTTTTGAAGAAGTTCAAAATGGATCAAGCAAAGAAAGGGTTCTTGCCTGTGTTACAAGGTGTGAAGTTGAGTAAGACTCAATGCCCGACCACTGCAGAAGATAGAGAGAAAATGAAAAGTGTTCCTTATGCTTCAGCCATAGGCTCTATCATGTATGCAATGTTGTGTACGAGACCTGATGTGTGCCCTGCTATTAGTTTAGCAGGGAGGTACCAAAGTGATCCAGGAGTGGATCACTGGACAGCGGTCAAGAACATCCTGAAATACCTGAAAAGGACGAAGGATATGTTTCTCATTTATGGAGGTGACAAAGAGCTCGTCGTAAATGGTTACGTTGGTGCAAGCTTTGACACTGATCCGGACAATTCTAAATCGCAAATCGGATACATGTTTATATTGAACGGTGGAGCTGTTATTAGAGCAATTCTAAACAAAGCGTCATGGCAGGATCTATGTGTGAAGCGGAGTACATAGCTGCTTCGGAAGCAGCAAATGAACGAGTTTGGATGAAAGAGTTCATATCTGATCTAGGTGTCATACCTAGTGCATCGGGTCCAATGAAAATCTTTTGTGACAATACTGGTGCAATTGCCTTGGCAAAGGAATCCAGATTTCACAAGAGAACCAAGCACATCAAGAGACGCTTCAATTCCATCCGGGATCAAGTCCAGGTGGGAGACATAGAGATTTGCAAGATACATATGGATCTGAATGTTGCAGACTCATTGACTAAGCCTCTTCCACAAGCAAAACATGATCAGCACCAAGACTCCATGGCTGTTAGAATCAATACTGTGTAATCTAGATTATTGACTCTAGTGCAAGTGGGAGACTGAAGCAAATATGCCCTAGAGGCAATAATAAAGTTATAATTTATTTCCTCATATCATGATAAATGTTTATTATTCATGCTACAATTGTATTAACCAAAAACATAATACATGTGTGAATACATAAACAAACATAGTGTCACTAGTATGCCTCTACTTGACTAGCTCGTTGATCAAAGATGGTTATGTTTCCTAACCATAGACATGAGTTGTCATTTGATAAACAGGATCACATCATTAGGAGAATGATGTGATTGCCTTGACCCATTCCATTAGCTTAGCACTTGATCGTTTTAGTTTACTGCTATTGCTTTCTTCATGACTTATACATGTTCCTATGACTATGAGAGTATGCAATTCCCGATTACCGGAGGAACACTTTGTGTGCTACCAAACGTCACAACGTAACTGGGTGATTATAAAGGTGCTCTACAGGTGTCTTCGATGGTACTTGTTGAGTTGGCATAGATCGAGATTAGGATTTGTCACTCGATTGTCGGAGAGGTATCTTTGGGCCCTCTCGGTAATGCACATCACTACAAGCCTTGCAAGCAATGTGACTAATGAGTTAGTTACGGGATGATGCATTATGGAACGAGTAAAGAGACTTGCCGGTAACGAGATTGAACTAGGTATTGAGATACGGACGATCGAATCTCGGGCAAGTAACATACTGATTACAAAGGGAACAACGTATATTGTTATGCGGTTCGACCGATAAAGATCTTCGTAGAATATGTAGGAGCCAATATGGGCATCGAGGTTCCGCTATTGGTTATTGACCACAGAAGTGTCTCGGTCATGTCTACATAGTTCTCGAACCCATAGGGTCCGCACGCTTAACGTTCGTTGACGATATAGTTTTTATGAGTTATGTGTGTTGGTAACCCAATGTTGTTCGAAGTTCCGGATAAGATCACGGACATGAAGAGGAACTCCGGAATGGTCCATAGATAAAGTTTGATATATGGGATAATAGTGTTTGGTCTCCGGAAGGAGTTCTGGATGTTTCCCGAAATGTTTGGGTACGAGAACACTTTATTTGGGCCAAAGGGGAAAGCCCACAAGGTTTTTGGAAAGCGCAAAAGGAAGTTTTGCGGAGTCCAGGGGCCAGACGTCAGGGTCCCTGGCATCTGGGTCTAGACGCCGGGAACCCTGGCATCTGGCCCTGGAGTCCGAGAAGGACTCTTGCCTTTCAGGTGAAACCGACTTTGTGGAGGCTTTTACTCCAAGTTTCGACCCCAAGGCTCAACATATAAATAGAGGGGTAGGGCTAGCACCCAAGACACATCAAGAAACACCAAGCCGTGTGCCGGCAACCCCATCCCCTCTAGTTTATCCTCCGTAATAGTTTTCGTAGTGCTTAAGCAAAGCCATGCGGAGATTGTTCTTCACCAACACCGTCACCACACCGTCGTGCTGCCGGAACTCATATACTACTTCGCCCCTCTTGCTGGATCAAGAAGGCAAGGACGTCGTCGAGCTGAACATGTGCTGAACGCGGAGGTGTCGTACATTCAGTACTTGATCAGGACGGATCGTGAAGGTGTATGACTACATCAACCGCATTGATAAACACTTCCGCTTTCGGTCTACGAGGGTACGTAGACATACTCTCCCCTCTTGTTGCTATGCATCACCATTATCTTGTGTGTGCGTAGGCTTTTTTTGAAATTACTACGTTCCCCAACAAGTTGTGCATCAGCTGACCCCAGCGACACTGAGACTGCAGCTACTCGTGATGATGTCATATCTGATCTATCTGGAATGAAAGACAGACTGAAGGGCGTGCTTACACATTACGAAGGTACATTAAAATGTGCAACAACCTGGGTTTGCCCACCCTTCTTGGAAGATGGCCTCTTCTTGGACAATGTGCCATTGAAGTCGGGATGTGTGAAGTGCTACATGACTGAATTAAAGCCTGGATTCAGTGAATTTGCCCTGAAGAATGTCCTAGAAGACTTCAATGAGCAAAGGACCTTGGGAGAAACATTGTTACATCACATCTAGTGGCCACGAAAGGAAACAGAGTTCATCAATGAGATTCCTGAAGCCCCGCCAAGAGCAACCACTATCGCCCCTCAACCAGTGATGCTCTCCTTGCCACGGCAGCTCTCGCGGGCTGATGCATCAACCTGTCATCAGCCGACCTGACTTTGTGGCGTACAGGCCATGTCATCCTCCCCAAAGCAGTTAGTGGTAAGGCCTACAACTGCTGATGACGCACCACCAATTCAGATGCCGGCAGCTGAAGCAGCAGGGGGAGACCGAGCTGCAGCAAATGCTCAGTAGACCAACCTGGTGGAATAGACTGCTAAGCAGTCTAATGCTTCAGAACCGCCTGCTAAGCAGTCTGTAGGTCCAGAACCGACAGCTCATCAGTCCGTCGGTCCGCAGGCGCATGATCATCATGCGTCAGCACTTCCTGCTTAGCAAACCAACGCGTTGGCACGGCGTCCTCAGCACAACGACAAGTTGGCACCACCTGCGCAGAAACCCGACATAGCTTCAACGCATGGTCAGCAGTCTGATGCCTCTGCTCCTATAGACCATTAGTCCATCACAATAGCACCGCCAGCTCAGCGGTCTGGCATAGATAAACCGTCTGCTAAGAAGTCCGTCCAAGCTTCACCGTCTGCTCGGCAGTCTACCTTGCAGGCAACCAGACGTTCTGCCAGAAATGCTTCAAGTACCAAGAAGGAAGTGGCCAAAAAGGCTACAACCATGACCACGAGGAAGGGCAGTGGGAGAGTGAAGAGGAAAGAGAACGATTGCCTCTTATTTAAAGCACTCGTCGCCCAGAACCAAATTACCAGCAGGTTGTTTGAATCAGGGAGTAATATTATTTCTGACGACATGGATGTTGAAGAAGTAGAATTGTTGCTTACTAAAAGTAAAGCAGACGTACTTGAAGCACGCAATTACGTCCATGGCCAGCCATTTCTTGTTGGTGAATACTTTGATGAGTGCAGCTCCGGTTGCCGCGAGTTACATGAATATTGCATGGATCAAATGTCAGCAGGTTATCATGCTTTGCTAGTCCACTACAATAGAGCTCATTTCCGACACGATGCTAGTTCCATCAATGTGAGATTTGAGGACTTACATCTCTTCTTCAACTTCAATGTGCTCAATGCCACTCTTGTTAGATGCCTAATTTTGTAAGTACTTAACAAACTCTGATCAACTTCTCCATACAAAGTTGTAAATGATAAACAACCACTACTAGGGAAAACCTTATACATAGAAATTTAGCACTAGCGCGTGTCCGTAAACCGTGTTATAGATACAATAGTAGCAGTAGCGCGTGCGCATGAAAAAGCGCTATCACTAATATCCCCTTTGCTAAACCGATAGGCTACGCATAGCAGTAGCGGTCTTGAGCAAAGCGCGCTACCGCTAGCACATAAGTAGCAGCACGTTTCGCGTGGAGAGCGCTATTGCTAAAGGAAATAAAATAAAATAAAAAACAAATGGAAAAGTAAATGAAAAAGAAAGAAATAGAAAAAGGAGAAAGGAAAAAATAAAATGTAGAGCAAAATAAATGAGAAAGCGGAAAAAAGGAGAAAGACGTAGCAGTAGCGTTTGTTCGTAAGAGGCGCTATAGCTAACGTAGCTGCAGCGCGTTTCCTAGACCCCCGCTGTAGAAACAGAAAAGGAAATAAGAAAGATAAGGAAATTACATAGCTATAGCAGTAGCGCGTTTTGTGAAACTCGTTATAGCTAACTTAGCTATAGCGCGTTTCGCGAAAAGCGCTAACGCTAAGTTTGACTTAACCAAAAAACCGTTTCCCCCGGCCACCACTTCTCCCCCAAATCCCTCGACCCACCCCGCCGCCGTCTGCCCGATTCACCGTTGCCCCACTTCGTCATCGTCTCCTGCCGACGTCGACTCCCCCGGAGCCACCAGAGTCGCGCGCCATCGACACCACCAGAGCCGCCCCCAATGCCACCGGAGCTGCAAGGCCTCATCAACACCACCGGAGCTGCAGTCGACGCCACCGGATCCACCATCGCCACAACTGCCTCCCTTGCCGTCAGCGGAGACGCCCCCGCCTCCCTTGCCACCACTGCCTCCCGCGCCACCACCGGAGCCATCCTCTGTAAGCCCCCACCCTCCTCTCTCTCTCTCTATCTCTAAATTAGTTAGGTTAATTTAGTTAGGAAAAGAATTTAGTTAGGTTAATTTAGTTAGGTTAATTAGTTAGGTTAATTTGACAGAGATGCCCCTGCATCCCTCGCCATAGGAAAAAAATGTATATGCTTAACTAGGGCAGTAGGGTTAGGGTTGTAGTGTTTAATTACAAATGTTAGGAAAGTAAGGTTTAACTAGATGTTAACTAGGGTGGTAGGATTTAGTTTAGAGAAAAAATCAATATAAAAATATAAATTTATATTAGTGTTGCAAGTCTAGATGCAAATTTGAAGTGGTCATGATATATGAAAAATCCTCAATTGTGTTTGCTCATTGATCATAA
The DNA here is from genome assembly GCF_018294505.1 of Triticum aestivum. Taxonomy (NCBI): domain Eukaryota; kingdom Viridiplantae; phylum Streptophyta; class Magnoliopsida; order Poales; family Poaceae; genus Triticum; species Triticum aestivum. The sequence continues at coordinate 408,144,742 of NC_057794.1, forward strand.
TCGACATTGAAGTGGTTCGATTGTGCCCAAGTGGCCTTTTGTTGTTTCCAGGGAATGAAGCCGAGGGTGGCCTATGTTTTGCCAGAATGTTGATTCATTTCCGTTCCGGTAAAATTCAGGTTCTCGATTTGTCCACTTTTTAGCAAAGGTCATGCCGAAATTTTCCATGAATTTCGGCATGACTTGTGCTACAAACTAGGACATATCGAGTGCCCGGGATTTGCCGCACCGGGAAGGAGTCAATGTTCCTGGAAAACACTAGGCCTTTTTTATGTCATTATTCATTTTATCAGGTCTAGAATTAATTGACTAGATTTAATCGTAGGAAACATGACTAGCAACGATGAAGGACAGGGTTCTGGTGATTGCGACGACGTCTACCGGGCGGCAGACGAATTTTTTAGCCTTGCCGACATCGAGACCGGTGCCGAGACTCAGACCGGCAGCGAGACTGAGACTGAGACCTGCGCTGAGACTCAGACCGGCATCGAGACCGGTGCTGAGACTGAGACCGGCATCGAGACCGGCGCTGAGACTAAGACCGGCGCTGCCTCGGGGAGCGGAGCCGGTGTAGAACCGAAAGCAAAGAGGCAACGGCCTCCTAACAAACTCAGGACTAGTAGACTGGTGGTCACAGAGGTGGATGACGGCAATTTTGAGCCAAAGGCGCCCGAGGAAGCGTGTCGATGCTACGGCAATCAGATAGGCTGCATCGTACGGACAACCGCCACCATCAACGATGAGAAACTACAGAAGATAGAAAATATGAGGAGCTCCCTCCTAAAGAAGTTTCACTAGATATTCTTGTTCCCGGGCCGGAATGAGAAGGATTATAAAGATCCAGATGAGGACCCGGCAATGAAGAAGATAAACAAACACGCCATGACCAAGTTTAGCGACGCGTTGGCCGCCTGGAAAAATCGAGTGAAAGCAAAGATCATCGACAAGAAGGAACCCTATTCCGAGATTGTAAAGGATAAACCGACAATCACGGAAGAGCAGTTTCAAATATTCAAGGAGGCCTGCGAGGCCGAAGCTGCCAAAAAAGTCTAAGTACATGAAGGGGCTTCAAGAGAGGAACATTGGGAGCCACCACCTCGGAAGTCATGGTTACGGAGGAAAGAGGTCCAAATGGGCCAAGGAGGATGCAGAAGCCGCGAGTCTGGGCATCCCAGACCCCTTGGCGGATTTCACCGCCCCGCTGGAGCATGACGTCCTCAGGGCCCGGCACTGTTGGGACCCAGTGAAGAAGGTTTACGAGACAAAACCGATCATTACGGAGTTCATGAGACTGCTAGTAATTTTAGTTTCTGATCAATTAGACTGCACACGTTAGTCATATTTGTAAACGATCCTTGTGCCTTTTGCAGAGAGAGCAGCACCGGATTGCGGCCAAAAGCGACTCGCCGTCTGAGGCATTGGCGAGGCCCAAGTGGGACACTCCATTCAACCGGCCGTTTTACATATTGAAACGACAACCGGTGGATACTCGCCCGTCGTATGGACGCATGCACGGTGTCGGAGACGGCGCCACGTGGAAGAAGTACTACCGTGAGACCACGGAGGAGAGAAAGGAAAGACAGAGGTTAACTGAAGAAAACATCGACAAGAAGGTTGAGATTGCAGTTGAGAAGAAATCATCTCAAACAATCACAACAGCGGTAGCTGCCGCAAAACAGGTGGTTGCAGATTTGTCTACTTCCTTGGTGACGGGCGTTTTCACATGGACAAGGCAACATCCAGAAAAAATGCAGAGGACTTTCCCCTTGCTGACTTCTTGGGGAGCAGCTCGACTAGCGTTGCACCAGCACCTGCTCCCGCACCGGCTCCCGCACCGGACGTGCTCGGTGGTGCTTCGTCTTTGGCTGAGCTCGGCTCCCTCACTGTATCTGTCACACCGTCCCCCTTCAATATAAATGTATAATCTCCCGTTTTCGTTGCCTTTCAGTTGTCTCACGTCGCAGACTTTTCTTTGCAGGACGATGAAACCCCGTGCACCATATTGTACACCATCAGCGACCAGAAGGTGGATGTGGGGAAGGCGACGATAATGAAGCCGAAGGAACCATTGTTCCACAGCCGACCGATCCCCCCGAACGTCTTCAAGGTTTTCGTGGCCAATGTCAAACCGGGCCACGAGAATTTGCCTCCTCCAATACTAGAGGGGGATGACGAGGAGACACCACGGCGGCTTGGTGATTGTTGCAATGGGTGGGTCCTGTTGTGGCCAAAGAGTCTGCTTCGTCTGGAGGCGGCCGGGAGCACACCCACGAGCACGCAGCCTCAGCAAGGTATGAACATCAACACCCCACCTACCCAATTAGCGTCGGGTGTTAGGTTGGGTGATAGCGGACGGGGTAAGGAGGAGGCTCCATTAGTCGCTGATGACGTCGCCATGGATGAGGATGAGGACGATGATGGCGCTGAATAGTATGTCTATACTGGCGCCTCCTCAGGGTTTGAGCGTCATGAGTCGGTGCCTGAATTGTCGTCTCAGCGTATTATGGATGACCTTCCGGTAGTAAAGAAGTCTAGGAAGAGAGCGAGGAAAGGCAAAAAAGCTGATTCTATGATCCAGCCGCCTCAGTAGCCTCGGCTTCAGGACCGTATAGATATCCCCAATGCGGATAAATGGCATATCCCCGGTCAATCGATCCTACCTACAATAGTGCTACGGGCCAAATTCGGCGATCTAAGGAGACTTCATGACGATGTGTTGCGGGTAGAGAAAGGCATCATCGCCTCGAAAGATCCAGGATACCCACTCTACGTGGTTAACGTTCCGCGGCAAATGTCGTACGTCGACAACTTCCCCGCGGATAAGTTCTTCCTCCGATTCGATTACATATTCGACATGTTTCACGTGAAGAAGCTGGATTTTACGTGTGTCCGCCTTTATGCCTTGCACATGAACTACATCATCGGGGTTGAGCAGATATCTCATATCTGTGTCGCTGACCCGTACTACATGCATGACGACTTCTTGGGAGTCCGTGCAAAGCACCGTGAATACGCGAGGGATTACATCGTCAATTACATGCTTGCCAATAAGAACAAGGAGGCGATTCTCGTGCCTTATCATCTCGTGTAAGTCATCCCCGCTGCTATCCTTCCTTCGATTTCAATCATTCATTTGCACGGTGGAGGCTAATTAATTTGAGGTGTACTTATTTTGCGTAGCGGCGGGCGTGTCGTCCTCATCATCCTCTACCCCCGATTCTCCCATGCTCTTTACTTGGACTCGTCGAAGAACATTCACAAAAAGGATTACACCCACATCAAGGATGTTCTCGACAGTGCTATGTTTTACTACCAAGCAAGGGGTGGAGAGGTCAGGGACAAGAAGACAAGGGGCGGCAGGGCTGCCTTCGGCCATAAGACCGACTTTTGCTACTTCCAGCAACCGAACGATTCTCTTAATGATGGATTCTATGTCCTACACCACATGTTGATGTACAGATGGGATCACCAGAACCTTCTATAACACCCTGGATATGACTTACCCAATTTGTACTCCAACTCTTGCCGTTTCCGGCGTTAAGTTATTTTATTTTCTCGGGTTCGGGTTTTTGTCTCCGTGTGTGTTGTCGTTGTCATGCATCTCATATCATGTCATCATATGCATTGCATTAGCATACGTGTTCATCTCATGCATTCGAGATTTTTACCCATTGTCCGTTTTGCATTCCGGCGCTTCGTTCTCCTACGGTGGTCATTTCTACCTTTCTTTCGTGTGTGGGGATTAAAAATTTCCAGATTGGACCGAGACTTGCCAAGCGGCCTTGGTTTACTACCGGTAGACCGCCTGTCAAGTTTCGTATCATTTGGACTTCGTTTGATACTCCAACGGTCAACTGAGGGACCAAAAAGGCCTCGTGTGTGTTGCAGCCCAACACCCCTCCAAGTTGGCCCAAAACCCACCAAAACCCTCTCCATCATATAGAGCGTTCGATCACGATCGCGTGGCCGAAAACCGCACCTCATTTGGACACTCCTAGCTCCCTCTATGCCTATATAAAGAACCCCCCGAAATTCTCCTTCTCCTCCCCCCCGAAACCCTAGATCCATTCCATCCGCCGCCGACGGACAAAAACCCGCCGATGGACATGTCCAACCTCCCCGCGCCGCGCCACGTGTCGGCTCCTGATTGGCCGAGCCGCCGCGCCCACATCGTCGAGCCGCCACCCGCGCGCGCGGCCCGTCCGGCCCGCTCGGGGCCCCCGCGGCCCGCTTCCTCCCGCCTCCTCACACCCGCGAGCCGCCGCCGCCCTCCTCGTGTCCGGCCGCCCGAGGCGACCGGCGCCGCCACCCACCATCGATGTCGGCCGGCCGCGGACCCGCCCGACCGGCCCCGCCACCTCCCGACGGGCGCCGCGCTGCCCGGACCTCCGCCGGCGACCGCCTCCTCCAACCGGCTCCTCCTCGCGGCAAGTCCGACTCCATCCACTCCGGAGGTCAACTCCATCTCCGGCGAGCTCCGATTCCAGCGAACCTCGAGAAGCGTGCAAATCTCAGATCCAAAATTGCCTCGGTTGACTTTTGCCCCGAAACCCTAATTACTTTGCCATGTTCATTGCATCGTAACTTTGCATCCGTAGCTCCGTTTTGGGCATATAGCATATCAAAATGTTCGTCTCAGAGGGTACATCATTTCATTACATTGTGTCACTTTCAGTTGAGTTAATCTTGATGCCCGAAATGCTGTTAGAAGGAGGCTACTTGAGATAATTGTCAGATATGCTGCTCCATTTAGATATTTGTCATTTTTGCCATGATTATTGTGTGCATGATATGCCCATGAGCTCTACATATGTTTTGTTAAGGGTTTTGCCATCTTTCCAGAGGTGCAACCCATGTATTTTTGTGATGTGTGTGGTGACTAGCACAAGCTTGCAAAGTGAGGCACTTGGTAATTCTGATTTCAGGGACTTAACATTTCCACTAAGTCCTTGAGCTGTTTATCTCATATGGCCATATGTTCATGTTGTTTCCTAGTGATTCGTGCCTCGTTTGAGGATGATCAGTAAGGATGTTTTGTTAATCTTGTAGTTCTCTATCCATCCATGTCTTTTTTGCAATTATTGATCACCCTAGCTTGAGTCAATCGAGCTCTACTTTTGCTACTTCGTGAATCTGGGCAGATTGTCTACTTGTTAGCAATTTTGCCGATGATGTTGTAGTTGATCCGTGCATGCTATGTTACTATTCTTGCCATGTCTAGCTTGCATTTTGTGTATTCTTGATGGGTGTATGCTTATAATGTCATGACTTGCTCCGTAGTGAGTGCATCGAGCTCGTAAACATGCCTACTTGATATCTGTTTTCAGCATGCTCCAGTTTTCACTAAGTCTGAGAACTGATTATGTTTTTGCCATGTTCACATGCTTGCAATTGTATTTTCTGATCCCTTTTGGCTCAAGGTCACTAAGGGACTTTTGTTAAGCTCTTTGAGTACCTCCATACCATTCTTTACTTTGCCATGTTCAGGTCTTGTAGCATGTAGTTTTGTTGCTCCGAAGAGTGCTACCTGATCTGAAATTCCAGACAAGTGTTAATTTCACTAAGTCTGAAATCTGTTTGCCATATGCATTTTTGCCATGCTTGTTTGAACCTGTTAATGGATGATTTGGCCGTAGCTCAGTGCTAGACTTTTGTTAAGCATCATGAATGCATACCTGCCATGTATTTTTATGCCATGTTTGAGTGCTGTAGCACGTTCATCTTATTGCATTTAGATGACTACTTGCTGTAAATCGCAGACCGGTGTCATATTTGAATCGCTTGCCATTTCCAAACTGTAACTCCGATTCCGGCGTTCTTTATATCGTTTTCAAGCGATTTCATCTTATCTTTCCAGTGGCACACATAGATTCCCAAGTTGAGGCCAGGTTCATTCATCCCTTTTCAAATCTTGCATATGCATCCCTCATCACATCCCGCATAGCATACCATCTTTGCATCATATTGTTTGAGCTTCGCACGTGGTTGATTGTGTCATTGTTGCTTGTTTGTCTTGTTTAGGTAGAGCCGGGAGACGAGTTCGCTAACGAGGAGCCTGTTGAGTTTGCTTTCAAGGATCCAGTCAACTCTGACAACTTTGCAGGCAAGATGATCATACCCTCGAAATCACTACTATCTTTGCTTTGCTAGATGCTCGCTCTTTTGCTATGCCAATGCTACGATGCCTACCACTTGCTTTCAAGCCTCCCAGATTGCCATGTCAAACCTCTAACCCACCATGTCCTAGCAAACCGTTGATTGGCTATGTTACTGCTTTGCTCAGCCCCTCTTATAGCGTTGCTAGTTGCAGGTGAAGATTGGAGACCGTTCCTTGTTGTAACATTTATTTACTTGTTGGGATATCATTATATTGCCATGTTATCTTAATGCATCTATACACTTGGTAAAGGGTGGAAGGCTCGGCCTCTCGCCTAGTGTTTTGTTCCACTCTTGCCGCCCTAGTTTCCGTTATATCGGTGTTATGTTCCCGGATTTTGCGTTCCTTACGCGGTTGGGTTATAATGGGAACCCCTTGATAGTTCGCCTTGATTAAAGCTTTTCCAGCAATGCCCAACCTTGGTTTTACCATTTGCCACCTAGCCTCTTTTTCCCTTGGGTTTCCGGAGCCCGAGGGTCATCTTATTTTAGCCCCCCACCCTGGGCCAGTGCTCCTCTGAGTGTTGGTCCGACCGAGTAGACTGCGGGGCCACCTCGGGGCAACTTGAGGGTTGGTTTTACTCGTAGGATGTCTCATCTGAGTGTGCCCTGAGAACGAGATATGTGCAGCTCCTATCGGGATTTGTCGGCACATTCGGGCGGTGTTGCTGGTCTTGTTTTAACCTGTCGAAGTGTCTTGAGGAACCGAGATACCGAGTCTGATCGGAACATCTTGGGAGGAGGTCTATTCCTTCATTGACCGTGAGAGCTTGTCATGGGCTAAGTTGGGACTCCCCTGCAGGGATTTGAACTTTCGAAAGTCGTGCCCGCTGTTATGGGCAGATGGGAATTTGTTAATGTCTGGTTGTAGATAACTTGAACCTTAATTTAATTAAAATGAATCAACCGTGTGAGTTACCGTGATGGCCTCTTCTCGGCGGAGTCCGGGAAGTGGACACGGTGTTGGAGTAATGTCTGCGCAGGTTGTTCTCTAGTTTCTCGCTCGCGCTTTGCCTCCTCTTCTCGCTCTCTTTTGCGAATAGGATAGCCACCATATTTGCTAGTCGCTTGTTGCAGCTCCACATATTTACCTTGCCTTACCTATAAGCTTAAATAGTCTTGATCACGAGGGTGCGAGATTGTTGAGTCCCTGTGGCTCACAGATTACTATTACACTAGATACAGGGCCTGATGATTCCGCTCCAGGTGATGTGCTTGAGCTCAAGTGGGAGTTCGACGAAGACTCTCAATGATACTATGTTTCCTTTCCTGATGATCAGTAGTGGTGCCCGGTTGGGGGTGATCGGGACTGTGTCGCATGTTGGGTTATCTTTTATTTTGGCGCCGTAGTCGGGCCATGAGTGTTTGAATGATGTAATGTTATTTATGTTGATTGACGTAGCGAGTGTAAGCCAACTATGTTATCTCCCCTTTTATTATTTATATTACATGGGATGTTGTGAAGATTGCCTAACTTGCGACATATGCCTTCAATGCGATTATGCCTCTAAGTCGTGCCTCGACACGTGGGAGATATAGTCGCATCGAGGGTGTTACAAGTTGGTAATCAGAGCCTTCCCCGACCTTAGGAGCCCCATTGCTTGATCGTTATTAGCGGCCGAGTTGTGTCTAGAAAAATGTTTTGAGTCATTTAGGAATTATATATTGGAGAGTTTAGGAATTCTTTTTACTTCCCAGTCTCCTCATCGCTTTGGTAAGGCATCCTGACGTAGAGTTTTGACTCTTCTCAAATTTCACTAATATTTTTTAGGATCACGCGGGTATCTTGGAATCGTTCCGATGGTTTTATGATGAGAACATTGTCTTGGTGCCCCTGTCAGGGGTTTTGTGGAAGTGTCCCGGGGAGTTGAGCTCTGAGGTGTTGTCGTCATAATTTTATCATTGCAGTTCTGGAATACCTGAGTTTAGTATGCCGACATCGAAAATCTCTTTTATGCAGTTTGTTGGTGAGATAACCTCGACGCCACCCAGTACTGCGGCGGGAGTTCGGGAATATCGCCGTAACTTGTATAACGGATGCTTTTTGAAGGATGAGGTAGATGGTTTCCGAAGTTTTTCTCGGTTATGTGTTGAAGGATGGCTATAGCTGGATGTAGGATTTGCTAGATTTGGGTGAGATATTATGCTTCCCCTGTATCCCCAACACCTGATTGCATAACCGGAAAGGTTCGGGAGCTTCATAGGTGGAAATTCTAGTAGCTCTAGTTCTTCTTCCACGGATAGTTGGTTTGAGATTGGGATTTCTTACCGATTATTCGTTCTTGATCCGTACCTTGTTGATTTATTTCTCTACCTAAATTCTAAGTGGCTTCTCAATTTATGGATATGTGACCATTTCAAGAGGAATGCATTCGTTCATTTTGTTCAGATGTGAAGACTATATGTTGCAATTTTCATTTCGCTGGATTCAGCTTCAATATTTGTCTATCAATGTGCTAATGGATGTCAACCTCTTCAGGATGGCTCCTCCAACGCGCACGACTCCGAATCCTGATCCGCCACCACCTCCACCTCCTTCGGAGGCATGGCAAGCTGTGATGGCCGCAACCAATGCAAACACACAGTTGATCATGCAAATTCTCCAAGAGCACAATCAAGGCAATGAAGGGAACCAAGGCAACAATCAGAATCACTTTGCTACACTCAACCAGTTCCTTGCTAATGGGCCAAAGACTTTCAGCAATTGTGTTGAGGCAACCGATGCTGACGATTGGCTTGTGGATCTGTGCAAGCATTACGAGTGCAGTAACGTCAGGCCTGAGGACTTTGTCAAGTTCGCTTCCTTCCAACTCAAAGATCAAGTTGCAGAATAGTTCCAGCAGTACAAGGATTCCAGAGGTGGACGTGTTATCACTTGGGATGAATTCGTCGAGATTTCAGAGCTCATCATATTCCTCAGAGCGTGGTTGAAAGCAAGCGTGAGGAATTCCGCAACCTGAAGCAAGGCTCTTTGTCTGTCTATGACTACAACAAGTTGTTTCAGAAGCTCGCCCGCTTTGCTAAGCAGGATGTACCTGATGAGAAGAGCATGATATACTAGTTCAGGGGTGGTCTCAGAGAAGAAATCCAGCTCGCTCTTGTCCTCTTTGAGCCCTTGAGATACGATGAGTTCTACAACATGGCATTGAAGAAAGAGGCCCCTCAACTGAGGTGTGATGCTTCCAAGAAGTGAGTCAGAGATGTTACTCCTTCTTCCTCTACTCAAGTGGCCAAGCAGCAGAAGTATTGGCTTCCTCCTCCTCCGTTCTGTTAGCCGTATCAGCAGAAGAGCAAAGGTGGCAGTGGATCTTCCCACCCACCCAACCCTGGCTTTCAGAACAAGACTTCGTCTCAAGCTCCAAGATCGAGTGCTCTGTACCACCGTCCGCTTTCAGAGGTCACGTGCAACAAGTGCCAACAGAAGGGTCACTATGCCAACAAGTGTTTCAACCAGAGGCATCTTCCTCCTCCTCGTCCTGTCAGATCGGCAAGTACAGTTGTGGTCAAGCATAACCCCAAGCACGCCAAGGTCAATTTGATGAATGCAGCTCAGGCAGAGGACTCGTCAGATGTCATCATGGGTAACCTTCCAGTTAACGATATTCCTGCAAAAGTTCTTTTTGACACTGGTGCATCGCATTCTTTCTTGTCATGCCCTTTTGCATCGAAGCACAATGTTGATACTGAGATCATGCCCAAAGTCATGCAAGTTGTTTCTCCCGGCAAGCTTTTGACTTCTAGTTTGGTTTCTCCCGATATCTCTATCACGTTGGGGGATTACAAGTTTCTTTCTTCTCTGGTGGTTCTTGGTAACTCGGATATTGATCTTATTCTCAGAATGGATTGACTTTCTAAGCACAAGGCTCATCTTGATTGTGCAGCCAGGCAGATTCAATTGACTCATTCGTCTGAGGATGTAATTGTGTTTGCCGCTCGTGATGATACCATCCGTCTGTTTTCTCTCAATGAGAAGGGTGGACTCGATGCCATCTCGCAAATTCCAGTCGTTTGCGAATATCAAGACGTCTTTCCAGAAGAGCTCCCAGGAATGCCTCCGCACCGGCCAGTTGAATTCGTCATCGATCTTGAGCCTGGCACGGAACCAGTGTGCAAGCGTCCTTACAAGCTCGGACCTGAAGAGTTGAAGGAGCTGAAGAAGCAACTCGATATTCAAGAGGGAATGGGCCTCATCCGGCCTAGTTCTTCTCCGTGGGGTTGTGGTGTTCTTTTTGTGAAGAAGAAGGATGGAATGGACCGACTTTTTGTTGATTACCGTCCATTGAACAAGAAGACCATCAAGAACAAATACCCACTTCCCAACATCAATGAGTTGTTCGAACAACTCAAAGGTGCCCAAGTATTCTCCAAGCTTGATCTCCGTATGGGTTATCATCAGATTCGAATCCGTGAGCAAGATATTCCCAAGACGGCTTTCAGGACAAGCTATGGTTCATATGAATACACTGTCATGTCTTTTGGCCTCGTCAACGCTCCTCCGACGTTCTCTCGCATGATGAACTTCATCTTCAATGCCTACACCAATGACTTCGTTTTGGTCTATCTCGACGGCATTCTGGTTTTCTCGAAGAACAAGGAAGATCATGACAAGCACTTGCGTTTGGTACTCGATAAGTTGAGGGAACAACAGTTCTACACCAAGTTCTCCAAGTGCGAATTTTGGCTCGATGAGGTTCTTTATCTTGGTCATATCATCTCTGCCAAGGGCATTGCGTTGAATCCCGAGAAGGGGTCTGCAATTGTGAATTGGGAACCTCCTCAGAACGTGAAGCAACTCCGTAGCTTCCTCGGTCTCGCAAGCTATTGCCGAAGATTCATTGAAAACTTTTCTAAGATCGCGAAGCCTCTCTCTAATCTTCTCCAGAAGCACGTCAAGTACGTTTGGTCTCCGGAGTGTGACATTGCTTTCAACACTTTGAAAGAGAAACTGATCATTGCTCCAGTTCTGACTCCGCCTGATGAATCCAAACCGTATGAGGTCTTTTGTGATGCCTCTCTCCAAGGTCTTGGCGCAGTGTTGATGCAAGAGAAGAAAGTTGTTGCTTATACCTCCCGCCAGTTGAAGCCCAATGATAAGAACTACCCCACTCATGATCTTGAGTTGGCGGCAGTTGTGCATGCTCTTTTGACTTGGAGACATCTCTTTTTGGGAAGAAAAGTGGACATTTTCACTGATCACAAGAGTCTCAAGTACATCTTCACTCAGCCTAATCTCAACCTCAGGCAAACTCGATGGGTCGAAATGATTCAAGAGTATAATCCGAGTATTGAGTATACTCCAGGCAAGGCCAATGTGATTGCTGATGCATTGAGCAGAAAGGCTTATTGCAACAGTCTGATTCTCAAGCCTTATCAACCCGAGCTTTGTGAAGCTTTCTGCAAACTTAATCTGCAAGTTGTTCCTCAAGGTTTCCTCGCCAACCTTCAAGTCTCTCCTACCTTGGAAGACCAGATTCGCCAAGCCCAGCTTCTTGATGCTATGGTGAAAAAGGTGAAGATTGGGATTGCCAAGAGTCAACCCAAGTACAAGTGCTACCGCCTTGATGACAAGGATACTCTCTTCTTCGAGGATCGTATTGTTGTACCCAAAGGTGACCTTCGTAAAGTGATCATGAACGAGGCTCACAATTCTCTCTTTTCCATCCACCCTGGGAGCACGAAGATGTATCAGGACCTCAAGCAGGCTTATTGGTGGACTCGAATGAAGCGCAAGATTTCTCAATTCGTGAATGAATGTGATGTCTGCAGAAGAGTGAAGGCAGAACATCAAAGGCCAGCGGGTGTCCTCCAACCTCTTGCCATTCCAGAATGGAAGTTTGACCACATTGAGATGGACTTCGTGACTGGGTTTCCAAAGTCCAAGCGTGGCAATGATGCTATATTCGTTGTCATCGACAAACTCACTAAAGTGGCTCACTTTCTGCCTATCAAAGAGTCAATCACTGCAGCTCAATTGGCGGAACTCTATACCTCTCGAATTGTCTCTCTGCACGGTATTCCACAAGTGATCTCTTCAGACCATGGCAGCATCTTTACCTCCAAATTTTGGGATTCTTTTCACAAGGCCATGGGCACCAATATCCGCTTCAGTACAGCTTTCCATCCTCAAACTAGCGGTCAAGTCGAGCGTGTCAATCAGATTCTTGAAGATATGCTCAGGGCTTGTGTGATCTCCTTCGGCATGATGTGGGAGGATTGTCTTCCTCATGCTGAATTCTCCTACAACAACAGTTTTCAAGCAAGTTCGGGCAAGGCCCCATTTGAAATTCTGTATGGCAGGAAGTGTCGTACCCCTCTCAACTGGTCTGAAACCGGTGAACATCAGCTTTTGGGTAATGACTTAATCACAGAGGCAGAGGAAATGTGCAAAGTCATTCCAGATAACCTCAAAGCAGCCCAATCTCGCCAGAAGAGCTACTATGATAGTAAGCACCATGATTTGGCTTTCGAGATCGGAGATCATGTTTACCTCCGCGTCTCTCCTATGAAAGGTACTCGTCGCTTCGGTATCAAAGGGAAGCTTGCCCCCAGATACGTGGGACCTTTCAAGATTGTCAGCAAGAGAGGCGACCTCTCCTATCAACTCGAGCTTCCTTCAAACTTTGCAAATGTTCATGATGTGTTCCATGTCTCTCAGCTCCGAAAGTGCTTCAAGACTCCTGACCGCACCATCAACTTCGAGGACATTGAGCTCCAAGAAGATCTATCCTATCGTGAGCACCCAGTTGCTATTCTTGAAGTGACTGAACGCAAGACTCGCAACAAGTCAATCAAATTCCTCAAAGTCAAGTGGTCACACCATTCTGACCGTGAAGCTACCTGGGAACACGAGGATCACCTCCATTCTGAGTACTCAGCGTTCTTTCAGTCCTAGATCTTGGGACAAGATCCTTTCGTAGTGGTGGAGTGTTGCAACACCCCGGATATGACTTACCCAATTTGTACTCCAACTCTTGCCATTTCCGGCGTTAAGTTATCTTATTTTCTCGGGTTCGGGTTTTTGTCTCCGTGTGTGTTGTCGTTGTCATGCATCTCATATCATGTCATCATATGCATTGCATTTGCATACGTGTTCATCTCATGCATTTGAGCTTTTTTCCCCATTGTCCGTTTTGCATTCCGGCACTTCGTTCTCCTCCGGTGGTCATTTCTACCTTTCTTTCGTGTGTGGGGATTAAACATTTCCGGATTGGACCGAGACTTGCCAAGCGGCCTTGGTTTACTACCGGTAGACCGCCTGTCAAGTTTCGTATCATTTGGACTTCGTTTGATACTCCAACGGTCAACCGAGGGACCGAAAAGGCCTCGTGTGTGTTGCAGACCAACACCCCTCCAAGTTGGCCCAAAACCCACCAAAACCCTCTCCATCATCTAGAGCATTTGATCACGATCGCGTGGCCGAAAACCGCACCTCATTTGGACACTCCTAGCTCCCTCTATGCCTATATAAAGAACCCCCCGAAATTCTCCTTCTCCTTCCCCCCGAAACCCTAGATCCATTCCATCCGCCGCCGACAGACAAAAACCCACCGACGGACATGTCCAAACTCCCCGCGCCACCGCCACGTGTCGGCTCCTGATTGGCCGAGCCGCCGCGCCCACATCGTCGCGCCGCCACCCGCGCGTGCGGCCCGTCCGGCCCGCTCGGGGCTCCCGCGGCCCGCTTCCTCCCGCCTCCTCACACCCGCGAGCCGCCGCCGCCCTCCTCGTGTCCGGCCGCCCGAGGCGACCGGCGCCGCCACCCGCCATCGACGCCGGCCAGCCGCGGACCCGCCCGACCGGCCCCGCCGCCTCCCGACCGGCGCCGCGCCGCCCGAACCTCCGCCGGCGACCGCCTCCTCCGACCGGCTCCTCCTCGCGGCAAGTCCGACTCCATCCACTCCGGCGGTCAACTCCATCTCCGGCGAGCTCCGATTCCGGCGAACCTCGAGAAGCGTGCAGATCTCAGATCCAAAATTGCCTCGGTTGACTTTTGCCCCGAAACCCTAATTACTTTGCCATGTGCATCGCATTGTAACTTTGCATCCGTAGCTCCGTTTTGGGCATATAGCATATCAAAATGTTCGTCTCAGAGAGTACATCATTTCATTCCATTCCATCATTTTCAGTTGAGTTCATCTTGATGCCCGAAATGCTGTTAGAAGGAGGCTACTTGAGATAATTGTCAAATCTGCTGCTCCATTTAGATATTTGTCATTTTTGCCATGATTATTGTGTGCATGATATGCCCATGAGCTCTACATATGTTTTGTTAAGGGTTTTGCCATCTTTCCAGAGGTGCAACCCATGTATTTTTGTGATGTGTGTGGTGACTAGCACAAGCTTGCAAAGTGAGGCACTTGGTAATTCTGATTTCAGGGACTTAGCATTTCCACTAAGTCCTTGAGTTGTTTATCTCATATGGCCATATGTTCATGTTGTTTCCTAGTGATCCGTGCCTCGTTTGAGGATGATCAGTAAGGATGTTTTGTTAATCTTGTAGTTCTCTATCCATCCATGTCTTTGTTTGCAATTATGGATCACCCTAGCTTGAGTCAATCGAGCTCTACTTTTGCTACTTCGTGAATCTGGGCAGATTATCTATTTGTTAGCGATTTTGCCGATGATGTTGTAGTTGATCCGTGCATGCTATGTTATTGTTCTTGCCATGTCTAGCTTGCATTTTGTGTATTCTTGATGGGTGTATGCTTATATTGTCATGACTTGCTCCATAGTGAGTGCATCGAGCTCGTAAACATGCCTACTTGATATTTGTTTTCAGCATGCTCCAGTTTTCACTAAGTCTGAGAACTGATTATTTTTTGCCATGTTCACATGCTTGCAATTGTATTTTTTGATCCCTTTTGGCTCAAGGTCACTAAGGGACTTTTGTTAAGCTCTTT
Organism: Triticum aestivum; assembly: GCF_018294505.1. Classification (NCBI taxonomy): domain Eukaryota; kingdom Viridiplantae; phylum Streptophyta; class Magnoliopsida; order Poales; family Poaceae; genus Triticum; species Triticum aestivum. The sequence continues at coordinate 408,159,798 of NC_057794.1, forward strand.
GAGGAGCTCCATGCCATTCTTTACTTTGCCATGTTCAGGTCTTGTAGCATGTAGTTTTGTTGCTCCAAAGAGTGCTACCTGATCTGAAATTCCAGACAAGTGTTAATTTCACTAAGTCTGAAATCTGTTTGCCATATGCATTTTTGCCATGCTTGTTTGAACCTGTTAATGGATGATTTGGCCGTAGCTCAGTGCTAGACTTTTGTTAAGCATCATGAATGAATCCCTGCCATGTATTTTTATGCCATGTTTGAGTTCTGTAGCACGTTCATCTTATTGCATTTAGATGACTACTTGCTGTAAATCGCAGACCGGTGTCATATTTGAATCGCTTACCATTTCCAAACCGTAACTCCAATTCCGGCGTTCTTTATATCATTTTCAAGCGATTTCATCTCATCTTTCTAGTGGCACACTTGGATTCCCAAGTTGATGCCAGGTTCATGCATCCCTTGTCAAATCTTGCATATGCATCCCGCATTGCATCCCGCAGAGCATACCATCTATGCATCATATTGTTTGAGCTTCACACGTGGTTGATTGTGTCCTTGTTGCTTGTTTGTCTTGTTTGGGTAGAGCCGGGAGACGAGTTCGCTAACGAGGAGCCCGTTGAGTTTGCTTTTGAGCATCCAGTCAACTCTGACAACTTTGCAGGCAAGATGATCATACCCTCGAAATCACTACTATCTTTGCTTTGCTAGATGCTCACTCTTTTGCTATGCCAATGCTACGATGCCTACCACTTGATTTCAAGCCTCCCAAATTGCCATGTCAAACCTCTAACCCACCATGTCCTAGCAAACTGTTGATTGGCTATGTTACCGCTTAGCTCAGCACCTCTTACAGCGTTGCTAGTTGCAGGTGAAGATTGGAGACCGTTCCTTGTTGTAACATTTATTTACTTGTTGGGATATCATTATATTGCCATGTTATCTTAATGCATCTATACACTTGGTAAAGGGTGGAAGGCTCGGCCTCTCGTCTAGTGTTTTGTTCCACTCTTGCCGCCCTAGTTTCCGTTATATCGGTGTTATGTTCCCGGATTTTGCGTTCCTTACGCGGTTGGGTTATAATGGGAACCCCTTGATAGTTCGCCTTGATTAAAGCTTTTCCAGCAATGCCCAACCTTGGTTTTACCATTTTCCACCTAGCCTCTTTTTCCCTTGGGTTTCCGGAGCCCGAGGGTCATCTTATTTTAGCCCCCCCCCCTAGGCCAGTGCTCCTCTGAGGGTTGGTCCGACCGAGTAGACTGCGGGGCCACCTCGGGGCAACTTGAGGGTTGGTTTTACTCGTAGGATGTCTCATCTGAGTGTGCCCTGAGAATGAGATATGTGCAGCTCCTATCGGGATTTGTCGGCACATTCGGGCGGTGTTGCTGGTCTTGTTTTAACATGTCGAAGTGTCTTGAGGAACCGAGATACCGAGTCTGATCGGAACGTCTCGGGAGGAGGTCTATTCCTTCGTTGACCGTGAGAGCTTGTCATGGGCTAAGTTGGGACTCCCCTGCAGGGATTTGAACTTTCGAAAGCCGTGCCCGCGGTTATGGGCAGATGGGAATTTGTTAATGTCCGGTTGTAGATAACTTCAACCTTAATTTAATTAAAATGAATCAACCGTGTGAGTTACCGTGATGGCCTCTTCTTGGCGGAGTCCGGGAAGTGGACACGGTGTTGGAGTAATGTCTGCGCAGGTTGTTCTCTAGTTTCTCGCTCGCGCTTTGCCTCCTCTTCTCGCTCTCTTTTGCGAACAGGATAGCCACCATATTTGCTAGTCGCTTGCTGCAGCTCCACATATTTACCTTGCCTTACCTATAAGCTTAAATAGTCTTGATCGCGAGGGTGCGAGATTGTTGAGTCCCTGTGGCTCACAGATTACTATTACACCAGATGCAGGGCCTGATGATTCCGCTCCAGGTGACGCGCTTGAGCTCAAGTGGGAGTTTGACAAAGACTCTCAACGATACTATGTTTCCTTTCCTGATGATCAGTAGTGGTGCCCAGTTGGGGGTGATCGGGACCGTGTCGCATGTTGGGTTATCTTTTATTTTGGCGCCGTAGTCGGGCCATGAGTGTTTGAATGATGTAATGTTATTTATGTACATTGATTGACTTGGCGAGTGTAAGCCAACTATGTTATCTCCCCTTTTATTATTTATATTACATGGGATGTTGTGAAGATTGAATAACTTGCGACATATGCCTTCAATGCGATTATGCCTCTAAGTTGTGCCTCGACACATGGGAGATATAGTCGCATTGAGGGTGTTACACCTTCACATGTCACCTAGATCCAGCGATGCCCATATTCTGCAATGGGCAAAGGACATAGGAGATATCGAGGATCATCGACCTCGAGTTGAGTTCTATAACATCCAGCGCGAACTTGCCCAAATCATCATGGAGGTCGTCCGAAAAACAGGGATGTTCTACGGAGAAGGACAAATGTCACGGGAAGACGTCCGAACATGGATAGCCTCTCCGCGTCTCGACATGAAGCCTTTCACTAAGCTCAAGGACTATCTCCCTGACTTGGATGGATGGAACAACATGTTGGATTGATTGTCGATATATGACAATGTGTCCGTTTAGTCCATACTTTCTGTATGAAAAAACTTTGAGTTATGCATGGTGAAACTTTATTTGTGATGTAATTAAACCGTCCTCCTCCTTGACTAGCGAAAATCACTCTAGTTAGGGCATTTTGGGGTACGATGAACTTTGTTATTTATGCTTATGATATGTTGTTTCTATTTTTGCCAAGTCTGTCTCTTTCTATTGCTCAACTATATATGTTGCGTATCATCGACTCATGTGACGATGCAGGTGCATAGATCATAGATGGCGAAGAAGTGCTACGCCAGGAGTATATATACGACAAGTGGCCGGAGCGTCAGGCCCGGGTGTACCGGTTTCCGGTTTCTGAGCGACAGGCAGTAGTTAGTTTAGGTTCACACTAATGCGAGAGAGGGATACGAATTCATGTACTCAAAGTGATAGCTCTTCTCGCGTATATCATTGTTTAGATGGATGACGATGTTTTTGCAAGTAATCGAGACTTGTATCACTATTTTCGAGATGATGACGAGAGACCACTTTGTGTTGGATGATGATTACGATGATGACATGATTTGATGAGACTAATTGTATGTATATGCTATGGTTACATTTGTATGTGTATGATATGCTAAAGATTATTGTATAAAGCATATTCAAATACAAAACAAATATGCAGGAAAAAAACTAATAAAACTAGTAGTAATAAGGGGGGAAATTTAGCAGTAGCGCCGCCTTACCAGTAGCGCTTCCCAGTAAACAGCGCTGCAGATAATATCAGCAACGCCCTTTTCTAAAGAGCGCTACAGCTATTCATGTATAGCAGTAGCGTGGGACAACAGGCGCTACTGCTATACATTAGCTGTAGTGCCTTATTAGTAGCGCCGGTCCCCGCTCTACTAATAGGCCCAAAACCCGCGCTGTTGCTAGGCTTTTCCCTAGTAGTGAACTAACTGCATTGTATTCCTCTTAGGGGATTAAACGCACGGAGAAGAATAAGGGAGAGTGTGTATTTCATAGATCCTGCATTAGCAAATGGCACAGCATTAGATGGTAAGGACCGACGGGATTGGGCCGTTAACACGGTCCTCCGTATCTTTGAAAACACGTCCCATGTAGAATCATTTCTCTGGCCATATCATGAACGGTAAGTCAAGTAAACAACCACGCATACACCGACTGTCTCTCATATTTCAACATCATCCGTAAGTGCATGGCTTTCTTAATATGTAGCAATCACTGGATATTGGTATTCATTGTTCCAAACAAGAACACAGTTTGCTACATCGATTCTCTCAGAGAGTCAACAAACGCTCATGATCTGACGCATGTTCAACAATTCTTGGATAGGTATTGAATTCTATGATGTAGGAATTAATTTGCATTCATATCTGGTTCAATAATTGATGTTGTCAAAATTCATCATCATTTGCAGTGTGCTCGCATTGTGGAAAACTAAACATGGAACCTGTTCAAGATGGAACAACCCGTGCAGCACGAGATTGTTTCTCCGGTAACACACTGAAATCCGTTATTTTCAGAAAATTTATCCAACAGTCTACAAATACCTTTCCTTACGCTAGTCAAATGTTCAAGCTTCTAAATAAACCTCTTTCTATTTTGTCCAAGGAAAAAATAATACATCTAACACGGGTTAGATTGTTCCTAACAGGACAAATACATGACTAATTTTGTACAAAAAATTTCAGTGTCCTTAGCAAGAAGCAGGGACCAACCTTTGTGGATACTATGTTTGCAGACACATGATCTCCATTTGCAAATCTGCTGATAGTTGTGATGATCCTCGCAAATTAGTACCAGTAAGTCTTTCTTAATTAATATCTTCTACTTCACTCATATGGCACATTCTGATTTTAAAAATACTGCAGCTCATCTTAAAACCGATGACCCATGAACCGCTCCCGGCTGGTGAATTGCTGATGGTTCGGAGATTTATCAGCGACTTCTTCCTGGATCACTACATCAATCTCACTGGTGATAATGAAGATTTCAGCATGCGTTCTCCTGAAACATTGAGTCAGAGTTAGCCGCTAAACATATAACGCATGGATCCATTGTTTTCCATCTGATGAGGACTTCGTATTTCGTACACTATGATTAATTACGTAATGCATATATGTCTGGACAAATCATTGGAATTTAGCTACCATATGTTCAATTGCAATTGTTGTGAAATCTGATGAATGTTCTTCCTGTGGACACTATTTGTTCAATTGAATATTGTGGTGAATTTGCTTTTTGCGTGTCGATTCAAAATGGGATATTTTTGTTTATTTGTTCAATTGAATATTGTGGTGAATTTGCCTTTTGCGTGCCAATTCAAAATGAGATATTTTTTAACCTGGCAATTGCTCCGCACAGGGTTCAACTAAATGAGTGTGTGCGATCCACATCGGAAAGCATATGTCAATCGTAGCGGAACTGTCGGTGATACACAGCAGATCGCAAATGATTTGCAGCGCCACTACGTGTGCGTAGGTTCTCCGGAACCATTTGTGATATTGCGTTATCGCACACGAGAACTGGGAGTAAACCGTGCCCAATGCAAAATACAATCCCAGTCGTAATTTTTCAGGAAACGTGTGGGATCCCAAACAAAAAGCACACGTCACTCTTGCGGCAACCGTCAGCGATACCTAACAAATCACAAACGGTATGCAACACTTGAATGTGTGCGAAGGGGCTCCTGAACCGTTTGTGATAGAACATTATCGCAGACGGTAATTATTGGAAAACATGTGTGATGGAGTCTAGCATGGCAGACGGGTTACGCAGAAAACTCGTGTGCGATGGGGCACAAATCGTACATAGTTCATATGTTGGCCCGTGTGCCTTACATACTGTTTCCCAAATGGTTCGTCACGATATACCATATGGTTTCACTGCGTCATTAGAAATGCTTAATCACTGGTACCACACGTGCGAAAGAATTTAGTGTGTGCTGCATCACACATGATTACATTTTGGAAGGCCTCTGGATCACTACTCCATATCCCCGACGGTTTCAGGGTCGTGTGGGAAGGACCCCCCCCCCCTATCGCCCATACTCACTTGGCGACGGTTCCAAATGCCATCGCAGAAAGGGGTCAAAAACCATTTGTTTAGGACCGATGCGCACCAGTGGAGGATCGGTAGTAACTAGATCAGAAGTTTCATGATCATCATCATTAGCTTCCTCACTAATTAGTGTAGGAATCATTGGAACTGATTTCTATGATGAACTACTTTCCAATAAGGGAGAAGGTACAGTTACCTCATCAAGTCTACTTTCCTCCCACTCACTTCTATTGAGAGAAACTCCTTCTCTAGAAAGGAGCCATTCTTAGCAACGAATATCTTGCCTTCGGATCTGTGATAGAAGGTGTACCCAATAGTCTCCTTTGGATATCCTATGAAAACACAGTTCTCCGATTAGGGTTCGAGCTTATCAGGTTGAAGCTTTTTCACATAAGCATCGCAGCCCCAAACTTTAAGAAATGACAACTTGGGTTTCTTGCCAAACCACGGTTCATATGGTGTCGTCTCAACGGATTTCGATGGTGCCCTATGTTGGAAATATGCCCTAGAGGCAATAATAAATTAGTTATTATTATATTATATTTCATTGTTCATGATAATCGTTTATTATCCATGCTAGAATTGTATTGATAGGAAACTCAGATACATGTGTGGATACATAGACAACACCATGTCCCTAGTAAGCCTCTAGTTGACTAGCTCGTTGATCAATAGATGGTTACGGTTTCCTAACCATGGACATTGGATGTCGTTGATAACGGGATCACATTATTAGGAGAATGATGTGATGGACGAGACCCAATCCTAAGCCTAGCACAAAGATCGTGTAGTTCGTATGCTAAAGCTTTTCTAATGTCAAGTATCATTTCCTTAGACCATGAGATTGTGCAACTCCCGGATACCGTAGGAGTACTTTGGGTGTGCCAAACGTCACAACATAACTGGGTGGCTATAAAGGTACACTACAGGTATCTTCGAAAGTGTCTGTTGGGTTGGCACGAATCAAGACTGGGATTTTTCACTCCGTGTAAACGGAGAGGTATCTCTGGGCCCACTCGGTAGGACATCATCATAATGTGCACAATGTGACCAAGGAGTTGATCATGGGATGATGTGTTACGGAACGAGTAAAGAGACTTGCCGGTAACGAGATTGAACAAGGTATCGGGATACCGACGATCGAATCTCGGGCAAGTATTGTACCGCTAGACAAAGGGAATTGAATACGGGATTGATTGAATCCTCGACATCATGGTTCATCCGATGAGATCATCGTGGAACATGTGGGAGCCAACATGGGTATACAGATCCCGCTGTTGGTTATTGACCGGAAAGTGGTCTCGGTCATGTCTGCATGTCTCCCAAACCCGTAGGGTCTACACACTTAAGGTTCGATGACGCTAGGGTTATAGGGAAAGTATGTACGCGGTTACCGAATGTTGTTCGGAGTCCCGGATAAGATCCCGGACGTCACGAGGAGTTCCGGAATGGTCCGGAGGTAAAGATTGATATATATTGGAAGTATGGTTTCGGCCACCGGATAGGATCCATATATCAGAACAAAGTATGGACTTTGGTGAACTTGCCCGATGATCGGGAAGCCATTGAGATAAATGGATCTTTAAGAAGAAGACGAACATGGGCGGTAATGTTACCGTCTATGAAGCTCGACTTGTGGGAAAGAGTCTTTTCACAAGTTCAAGGAGTTGACTGCGATGAGAATTTCTCACCCGTAGAGATGCTTAAGTCCGTCGGAATCATGTTAGCATTAGCTGTATTTTTCGATTATGAATCTGACAGATGGATGTCAAAACAAGTTTTCTTACCACTTTCCGTAAGAAAAGTTTGTATGTGATACAATAAAAGGTTTTGTCGATCCTAAGGATGCTAAAAGGTATGCTAGCTCCAGCAATCCTTCTATGGACTAGAGCAAGCATCTCGGAGTCAGAATACATGCTTTGATAGAGTGATCAAAGCTTTTAGGTTTATACAATGTTTTCTAGAAACTTGTATTTACAAGAAAGTGAGTGGGAGCACTACAACATTTCTGATAAGTATATGTGGATGACATATTGTAAATCCGAAATAATGTAGAATTTCTGGAAAGCATAAACGGTTGTTTGAAGAGTGTTTTTCAAAGGAAGACCTGGATAAAGCTGCTTACATATTGGGCATCAAGATCTATAGAAATAGATCAAGACGTTTGATGATACTTTTCAAAGAATGCACACCTTGACATGTTTTTGAAGGATTTCAAAATAGATCAGTCAAAGAAGGGGTTCTTACCTGAGTTGTAAGGTGTGAAGTTGAGTAAGACTCAAAGCTTGACCACGGTAGAAGAAAGAAGAAGGACGAAGGTCGTCCTCTATGATCTTGTCATAGGCTCTATACGGTATGCCATGCTGAAGTACCGCACCTAATGTGTGCCTTGCCACATGTCTGGCAAGAGGGTACAAAGGTGATCTAGGACTGGATCACCAGATAGCGGTCAAAATTGTCCTTAGAGGAATAAGGAAATGTTTCTCGGTTATGGAGGTGATAAAGAGTTCGACGTAAAGAGTTACGTCGATGCAAGCTTAACACCTATCCGGATAGCTCTGAGTAGAGATACCGGATACGTATAATGGAGCAATAAATTGGAATAGCTCCAAGTGGAACGTGGTAGCAGCATCTACGATATAAAGTTTTGCGAAATACATAGGGGTCTGAATATGGCAAGACCCGTCGACTACAACCTCTCTCACAAGCATAACATGATCAAACCCAGAACTCTTTGAGTGTTTATCACATAGTGATGTGAACTAGATCATTGAGTCTAGTAGACTCTTGGATGTTGGTCACATGGTGATGTGACCTGTGAGTGTTAATCACATGGCGATGTGAACTAGATTATTGACTCTAGTGCAAGTGGGAGACTGTTGGAAATATGCCCTAGAGGCAATAATAAATTAGTTATTATTATATTATATTTCATTGTTCATGATAATCGTTTATTATCCATGCTAGAATTGTATTGATAGGAAACTCAGATACATGTGTGGATACATAGACAACACCATGTCCCTAGTAAGCCTCTAGTTGACTAGCTCGTTGATCAATAGATGGTTGCGGTTTCCTAACCATGGACATTGGATGTCGTTGATAACGGGATCACATTATTAGGAGAATGATGTGATGGACGAGACCCAATCCTAAGCCTAGCACAAAGATCGTGTAGTTCGTATGCTAAAGCTTTTCTAATGTCAAGTATCATTTCCTTAGACCATGAGATTGTGCAACTCCCAGATACCATAGGAGTACTTTGGGTGTGCCAAACGTCACAACGTAACTGGGTGGCTATAAAGGTACACTACAGGTATCTCTGAAAGTGTCTGTTGGGTTGGCACGAATCAAGACTGGGATTTGTCACTCCGTGTAAATGGAGAGGTATCTCTGGGCCCACTCGGTAGGACATCATCATAATGTGCACAATGTGACCAAGGAGTTGATCACGGGATGATGTGTTATGGAACGAGTAAAGAGACTTGCCGGTAACAAGATTGAACAAGGTATCGGGATACCGAAGATCGAATCTCGGGCAAGTATCATATCGATAGACAAAGGGAATTGAATACGGGATTGATTGAATCCTCGACATCGTGGTTCATCCGATGAGATCATCGTGGAACATGTGGGAGTCAACATGGGTATCCAGATCCCGCTGTTGGTTATTGACCGGAGAGTGGTCTCGGTCATGTCTGCATGTCTCCCGAACTCGTAGGGTCTACACACTTAAGGTTCGATGACGCTAGGGTTATAGGGAAAGTATGTACGCGGTTACCGAATGTTGTTCGAAGTCCCGGATAAGATCCCGGACGTCACGAGGAGTTCCGGAATGGTCCGGAGGTAAAGATTGATATATAGGAAGTACGGTTTTGGCCGCCGGAAGTGTTCCGGGCATTACCGGTAGTGTACCGGGACCACCGGACGGGTCCGGGGGTCCACCGGGAGGGGCCACGGGCCCCGGAGGCATACATGGGCCAAGTGTGAGAAGGGACCAGCCCCTAGGTGGGCTGGGGCACCTCCCCACCAAGGCCCATGCGCCTAGGGAGAAGAGGGGGCAAACCCTAAGGGCAGATGGGCCCTAAGGCCCATGCCTGGTGCGCCTCCCTCTCCCCCCCCCACTTGGCCCCCACCCCAGATGGGGATTGGGGCTGCCGCCACCCCTAGGGTGGAAACCCTAGGTGGGGGTGCAGCCCTCCCTCTCCCCCTATATATAGTGGAGGCAAAGGGGCAGCCCAATACATGAAGTTCCTCCCCTGTTGGCGCAGCCCTACCCCTCTCCCTCCTTGTCTCTCGTAGTGCTTGGCGAAGCCCTGCTGGAGTCCCGCGCTCCTCCACCACCACCATGCCGTCGTGCTGCTGCTGGATGGAGTCTTCCCCAACCTCTCCTTCTCCCCTTTCTGGATCAAGGCGTAGGAGACGTCACCGGGCTGTACGTGTGTTGAACGCGGAGGTGCCGTCCGTTCGGCACTAGGATCATCGGTGATTTGGATCACGACGAGTACGACTCCATCAACCCCGTTCACTTGAACGCTTCCGCTTAGCGATCTACAAGGGTATGTAGATGCACTCCCCTTCCCCTTGTTGCTAGATTACTCCATAGATTGATCTTGGTGATGCGTAGAAAATTTTAAATTTCTGCTACGATCCCCAACACCCTATTTAACGTGAATGCAGCCGTCTCTAAAGCATAACCCCAAAATGATAGCGGTAAATCAGTAAGAGACACCATAGATCGCACCATATCTAATAAAGTGCGGTTACAATGTTCGGACACACCATTACGTTGTGGTGTTCCAGGTGGCGTGAGTTGCGAAACTATTCCGCATTGTTTCAAATGAAGACCAAACTCATAACTCAAATATTCACCTCCACGATCAGATCGTAGAAATTTAATTTTCTTGTTATGATGATTTTCCACTTCACTCTGAAATTCTTTGAACTTTTCAAATGTTTCAGACTTATGTTTCATCAATTAGATATACCCATATATGCTCAAACCATCTGTCAAGGTTAGAAAATAACGATACCCTCCATGAGCATCAACACTCATCGGACCGCATACATCAGTATGTATTATTTCCAATAAGTCTGTTGCTCGTTCCATTGTTTCAGAGAACGGAGTCTTAGTCATCTTACCCATGAGACATGGTTCGCAAGCATCAAGTGATTTATAATCAAGTGATTCCAAAAGCCCATCAGCATGGAGTTTCTTCAAGTTTTTTACACCAATATGATCTAAACGGTAGTGCCACAAATAAGTTGCATTATCATTATTAAACTTATATTTTTTGGCTTCAATACTATGAATATGTGTATCGCTACTATCAGATTCAATAAAAATAGACCACTCATATCAAGGGTGCATGACCATAAAAGATATTACTCATATAAATAGAACAACCATTATTCTTTGATTTAAATGAATAACTGTCTTGCATCAAACAATATCCAGATATAATGTTCATGCTTAACGCTGGCACCAAATAACAATTATTCAGGTCTAATACTAATCCCGAAGGTAGATGTAGAGGTAGCGTATCGACGGCAATCACATCGACTTTGGAAGCATTTCCCACGCGCATCGTCACCTCGTCCTTAGCCAATCTTCGCTTAATCAGTAGCCCCTGTTTCAAGTTGCAAATATTAGCAACAGAACCAATATCAAATACCCAGGCGCTACTGCGAGCATTAGTAAGGTACACATCAATAACATGTATATCAAATATTCCTTTCACTATGCCATCCTTCTTATCCGCCAAATACTTAGGGCAGTTCCACTTCTAGTGACCAGTCCCTTTGGAGTAGAAGCACTCAGTCTCAGGCTTAGGTCCAGACTTGGGTTTCTTCTCCCGAGCAGCAACTTGCTTGCCGTTCTTTTTGAAGTTCCCCTTCTTCTTCCCTTTACCCTTTTTCTTGAAACTGGTGGTCTTGTTAACCATCAACACTTGATGCTCCTTCTTGATTTCTACCTCTGCCGCTTTTAGCATAGCGAACAGCTCGAGAATCGTCTTATCCATGCCTTGCATATTATAGTTCATCGCGAAGCTCTTGTAGCTTGGTGGCAGTGATTGAAGAACTTTGTTAACGACACTATCAACAGGAAGATTAACTCCCAGTTGAGTCAAGTGGTTATGGTACCCAAACATTCTGAGTATATGTTCACTGACAGAATTATTCTCCTCCATCTTGTAGCTATAGAACTTATTGGAGACTTCGTATCTCTCAATTCGGGCAATTGTTTGAAATATTAACTTCAACTCCTAGAACATCTCATATGCTCCATGACGTTCAAAACATCGTTGAAGTCCCGATTCTAAGCCGTAAAGCATGGCACACTGAACTATCGAGTAGTCATCAGCTTTGCTCTGCCAGACGTTCATAACATCTGGTGTTGCTCATGCAGCAGGCTTTGCACCTAGCGGTGCTTCCAGGACGTAATTCTTCTGCGCAGCAATGAGGATAATCCTCAAGTTACGGACCCAGTCCATGTAGTTGCTACCATCATCTTTCAACTTAGCTTTCTCTAGGAACACATTAAAATTCAATAGAACAACAGCACGGGCCATTTATCTACAACAACATAGACATGCAAAATACTATCAGGTACTAAGTTCATGATAAATTAAAGTTCAACTAATCATATTACTTAAGAACTCCCACTTAGATAGACATCCCTCTAGTCATCTAAATGATCACGTGATCCATATCAACTAAACCATGTCCGATCATCACGTGAGATGGAGAAGTTTTCAATGGTGAACATCACTATGTTGATCATATCTACTATATGATTCACGCTCGACCTTTCGGTCTTAGTGTTCCGAGGCCATATCTGCATATGCTAGGCTCGTCAAGTTTAACCCGAGTATTCTGCGTGTGCAAAAATGGTTTGCACCCGTTGTATGTGAACATAGAGCTTATCACACCCGATCATCACGTGGTGTCTTGGCACGACGAACTGTAGCAACGGTGCATACTCAGGGAGAACACTTGTACCTTGAAATTTAGTGAGAGATCATCTTATAATGCCACCATCGTACTAAGCAAAATAAGATGCATAAAAGATAAACATCACATGCAATCAATATAAGTGATATGATATGGCCATCATCATCTTGTACCTTTGATCTCCATCTTCAAAGCACCGTCATGATCACCATCATCACTGGCTTGACACCTTGATCTCCATCGTAGCATCACTGTTGTCTCGCCAACTATTGCTTCCAAGACTATCGCTACCGCTTAGTGATAAAGTAAAGCTATTACATGGCGATTGCATTTCATACAATAAAGCGACAACCATATGGCTCCTGCCAGTTGCCGATAACTTTGTTACAAAACATGATCATTTCATACAACAATTTATATAATCACGTCTTGACCATATCACATCACAACATGCCCTGGAAAAACAAGTTAGACGTCCTCTACTTTGTTGTTGCAAGTTTTACGTGGCTGCTACGGGCTTAGCAAGAACCGTTCTTACCTACGCATCAAAAAACCACAACGATTTTTGTTAAGTGTGTTGTTTTAACCTTCAACAAGGACCGGGCGTAGTCACACTTGATTTAACTAAAGCTAGAGAAACAGACACCCACTAGCCACCTGTGTGCGAAGCACGTCAGCAGAACCAGTCTCATGAACGCGGTCATGTAAGGTCGGTCTGGGCCGCTTCATTCAACAATACCGCCAAATCAAAGTATGACATGCTGGTAAGCAGTATGACTATTATCGCCCACAACCCTTTGTGTTCGACTCGTGCATATAACATCTACGCATAGACCTGGCTCGGGTGCCACTATTGGGGAACACAGTATTTCAAAAAAATTCCTACGATCACGCAAGATCTAACTAGGAGATGCATAGAAACGAGAGGGGAGAGTGTGTCCACGTACCCTCGTAGACCGAAAGCGGAAGCGTTTAGTAACGCGGTTGATGTAGTCGAACATCTTCGCGATCCAACCGATCAAGTACCGAACGCACGGCACCTCCGTGGTCTGCACATGTTCAGCTCGGTGACGTCCTGTTGGGGAACGTAGTAATTTCAAAAAAAAATCCTATGCACACACAGGATCATGGTGATGCATAGCAACGAGAGGGGAGAGTGTGTCCACGTACCCTCGTAGACCGAAAGCGGAAGCGTTAGCACAACGCGGTTGATGTAGTCATACGTCTTCACGATCCGACCGATCTAAGTACTGAACATATGGCACCTACGAGTTCAGCACACGTTCAGCTCGATGGCGTCCCGCGAAATCCGATCCAGCAGAGCTTCACGGGAGAGTTTCGTTAGCACAACGGCATGATGACAGTGATGATGTTTCTACCGACGCAGGGCTTCGCCTAAGCACCGCTACGATATATGGTGGAGGGGGCACCGCGCACGGCTGGAATAGATCAACAGATCAACTTGTGTGTTCTATGGTGCCCCCTGCCCCCGTATATAAAGGAGCAAGGGGGAGGCGGCCGACCAGGAGGAGGGCCCGCCAAGGGGGAGTCCTACTCCCACCGGGAGTAGGACTCCTCCTTTTCCTTGTTGGAGTAGGAGAGGGGAGGAAGGGAGAAAGGAGGAGAAGGAAAAAGGGGGGTGCCACCCCCCCTCCTTGTCCAATTCAGACTAGAGGGGACGGGGGGGCGCGACAGCCCTGGCCGCCCCTCCTCTTCTCCCACTAAGGCCTATGAGGCCCAATTAACTCCCCAGGGGGGTCCGGTAACCCCCCGGTACTCCGGTTTTATCCAAAACCACTCGGAACACTTCCGTTGTCCAAATATAGTCGTCCAATATATCAATCTTTACGTCTCAACCATTTCGAGACTCCTCGTCATGTCCATGATCATATCCGGGACTCTGAACTACCTTCGGTACATCAAAACACAAAAACTCATAATACCGGTCGTCACAAAACTTTAAGCGTGCGGACCCTACGGGTTCGAGAACTATATGTAGACATGATCAAGATACGTCTCCGGTCAATAACCAATAGCGGAACCTGGATGCTCATATTGGCTCCTACATATTCTACGAAGATCTTTATCGGTCATACCGCATAACAACATACGTTGTTCCCTTTGTCATCGGTATGTTACTTGCCCGAGATACGATCGTCGGTATCTCAATACCTAGTTCAATCTCATTACCGGCAAGTCTCTTTACTCGTTCCGTAATGCATCATCCCGCAACTAACTCATTAGTCACATTGCTTGCAAGGCTTGTAGTGATGTGCATTACCGAGAGGGCCCAGAGATACCTCTCCGACAATCGGAGTGACAAATTGATGTCTACTACACAACCTTCTTCTTGTAGACGTTGTTGGGCCTCCAAGTGCAGAGGTTTGTAGGATAGTAGCAAATTTACCTCAAGTGGATGATCTAAGGTTTATCAATCCGTAGGAGGCATAGGATGAAGATGGTATCTCTCAAGCAACCATGCAACCAAATAACAAAGAGTCTCTTGTGTCCCCAACACACCCAATACAATGGTAAATTGTATAGGTGCACTAGTTCGGCGAAGAGATGGTGATACAAGTGGTATATGGATGGTAGATAAAGGTTTATGTAATCTGAAAATACAAAAACAGCAAGGAAACTAATGATAAAATTGAGCACAAATGGTATTGCAATGCGTTGAAACAAGGCCTAGGGTTCATACTTTCACTAGTGCAAGTTCTCTCAACAATAATAACATAATTGGATCATATAACTATCCCTCAACATGCAACAAAGAGTCACTCCAAAGTCACTAATAGAGGAGAACAAACGAAGAGATTATGGTAGGGTACGAAACCACCTCAAAGTTATTCTTTCTGATCGATCTATTCAAGAGTCCGTAGTAAAATAACACGGAGCTATTCTTTCCGTTCAATCTATCATAGAGTTCTTACTAGAATAACACCTTAAGACACAAATAAACCAAAACCCTAATGTCACCTAGATACTCCAATGTCACCTTAAGTATCCGTGGGTATGATTATACGGTATGCATCACACAATCTCAGACTCATCTATTCAAACCAACACAAAGTACTTCAAATAGTTCCCCAAAGTTTCTACCGGAGAGTCGAGGAGAAAATGTGTGCCAACCCCTATGCATAGGTTCATGGGCGGAACCCGCAAGTTGATCACCAAAACGTCCATCAAGTGGATCAATAGAATACCCCATTGTCACCACGGGTATCCCACGCAAGACATACATCAAGTGTTCTCAAATCCTTAAAGACTCAACCTGATAAGATAACTTCAAAGGGAAAACTCAATCCATTACAAGAGAGTAGAGGGGGAGAAACATCATAAGATCCAACTATAATAGCAAAGCTCGCGATACATCAAGTGAAGGAAATATGCCCTAGAGGCAATAATAAAGTTATTATTTATTTCCTTTATATCATGATAAATGTTTATTATTCATGCTAGAATTGTATTAACCGGAAACATAATACATGTGTGAATACATAGACAAATAGTATGTCACTAGTATGCCACTACTTGACTAGCTCGTTGATCAAAGATGGTTATGTTTCCTAACCATAGACATGAGTTGTCATTTGATTAACGGGATCACATCATTAGGAGAATGATGTGATTCACTTGACCCATTCCGTTAGCTTAGCACCTGATCGTTTAGTTTCTTGTTATTGCTTTCTTCATGACTTATACATGTTCCTATGACTATGAGATTATGCAACTCCCGTTTACCGGAGGAACACTTTGTGTGCTACCAAACATCACAACATAACTGGGTGATTATAAAGGTGCTCTACAGGTGTCTCCGAAGGTATTTGTTGGGTTGGCGTATTTCGATATTAGGATTTGTCACTCCGATTGTCGGAGAGGTATCTCTGGGCCCTCTCGGTAATGCACATCACTCAAGCCTTGCAAGCATTGCAACTAATAAGTTAGTTGCAGGATGATGTATTACAGAACGAGTAAAGAGACTTCCCGGTAACGAGATTGAACTAGGTATTGAGATACCGACTATCGAATCTCGGGCAAGTAACATACCGATGACAAAGGGAACAACGTATATTGTTATGCGGTCTGACCGATAAAGATCTTCGTAGAATATGTTGGAGCCAATATGAGCATGCAGGTTCCGCTATTGGTTATTGACCGGAGATGTGTCTCGGTCATGTCTACATAGTTCTCGAACCCGTAGGGTCCGCACGCTTAAAAGTTCGGTGACGATCGTAATTAGGGTTTTTGTGTTTTGATGTACCGAAGGTTGTTCGGTGTCCCGGATGTGATCACGGACATGACTAGGAGTCTCGAAATGGTTGAGACCTAAAGATTGATATATTGGAAGCCTATATTTGGATATCGGAAACGTTCCGGGTGAAATCGGGATTTTACCGGAGTACCGGGGGGTTACCGGAACCCCCCCCCCCGGGGGGTTATTGGGCCTACATGGGCCCTAAGGGAGAAGAGGAGGGCCGGCCATGGCAGGCCGCGCACCCCCTCCCCCCCTAGTCTGAATAGGACAAGGAAGGGGGGCGGCGCCCCCCTTTCCTCTTTCTCCCTTCCCCCTTCCTTTTCCAACAAGGCAAGAGGGGGGAGTCCTACTCCCGGTGGGAGTAGGACTCCTCCAGGCGCACCCCTTAGGCCGGCCGCACCTCCCCCTCTCCCTCCTTTATATACGGGGGAAAGGGGGCACCCCATGACACACAAGTTGATCTTCATGATCGTTCCTTAGCCGTGTGCGGTGCCCCCTTCCACCATATTCCACCTCGGTCATATCGTAGCAATGCTTAGGCGAAGCCCTGTGTCGGTAGAACATCATCACCGTCATCACGCTGTTGTGCTGACGAAACTCTCCCTCAACACTTTGCTGGATCGGAGCTCGAGGGACATCACCGAGTTGAACGTGTGCAGAACTCGGAGGTGCCGTACGTTCGGTACTTGGATCGGTCGGATCGGGAAGACGTACGGCTACTTACTCTATGTTGTGTCAACGCTTCTGTTGCTAGTCTATGAGGGTACATAGACAACACTCTCCTCTCTTGTTGCTATGCATCACCATGATCTTGCGTGTGCGTAGGAAATTTTTTGAAATTACTACATTCCCCAACAGTGGTATCAGAGCCAGGTTTTATGCGTTGATGTTATGCACGAGTTGAACACAAGTGAGTTGTGGGCGATATAAGTCATACTTCTTACCAGCATGTCATACTTTGGTTCGGCGGTATTGTTGGATGAAGCGGCCAGGACCGACATTACACGTACGCTTACGCGAGACTGGTTCTACCGACGTGCTTTGCACACAGGTGGCTGGCGGGTGTCAGTTTCTCCAACTTTAGTTGAACCAAGTATGGCTACGCCCGGTCCTTGCGAAGGTTAAAATAGCACCAATTTGACAAACTATCATTGTGGTTTTGATGCGTAGGTAAGAACGGTTCTTGCTAAGCCCGTAGCAGCCACGTAAAACTTGCAACAAGAAAGTAGAGGACGTCTAACTTGTTTTTGCAGGGCATGTTGTGATGTGATATGGTCAAGACATGATGCTAAATTTTATTGTATGAGATGATCTTGTTTTGTAACCGATTTATCGGTAACTGGCAGGAGCCATATGGTTGTCGCTTTATTGTATGCAATATAATCATGCTGTAATGCTTTACTTTATCACTAAGCGGTAGCGATAGTCGTGGAACCATAAGATTGGCGAGACGACAACGATGCTACGATGGAGATCAAGGTGTCGCGCCGGTGACGATGGTGATCATGACGGTACTTCGGGGATGGAGATCACAAGTACAAGATGATGATGGCCATATCATATCACTTATATTGATTGCATGTGATGTTTATCTTTTATGCATCTTATCTTGCTTTGATTGACGGTAGCATTATAAGATGATCCCTCTCTAAATTATCAAAGTATAAGTGTTCTCCCTGAGTATGCACCGTTGCGAAAGTTCTTCGTGCTGAGACACCACGTGATGATCGGGTGGCTCTACGTTCAAATACAACGGGTGCAAAACAGTTGCACACGCGGAATACTCAGGTTAAACTTAACGAGCCTAGCATATAACAGATATGGCCTCGGAACACAGAGACTGAAAGGTCGAGCGTGAATCATATAGTAGATATGATCAACATAGTGATGTTCACCATTGAAACAACTCCATCTCACGTGATGATCGGACATGGTTTAGTTGATATGGATCACGTGATCACTTAGAAGATTAGAGGGATGTCTGTCTAAGTGGGAGTTATTAAGTAATATGATTAATTCAACTTTAATTTATCATGAACTTAGTCCTGGTAGTATTAGCATATCTATGTTGTAGATCAATAGCTCGCGATGTTGCTCCCAGTTTATTGTGTTCCAAGAGAAAAATTATGTTGAAAAATGTTAGTAGCAATGATGCGGATTGGATCCATGATCTAAGGATTATCCTCATTGCTGCACAGAAGAATTATGTCTTTGATGCACCGCTAGGTGACAGACCTATTGTAGGAGTAGATGCAGACGTTATGAATGTTTGGCTAGCTCAATATGATGACTACTTGATAGTTTAGTGCACCATGCTTAACGGCTTAGAATCGGGACTTCAAAGACGTTTTGAATGTCATGGACCATGTGAGATGTTCCAGGAGTTGAAGTTAATATTTCAAGCAGATACCCGAGTTGAGAGATATGAAGTCTCCAACAAGTTCTATAGCTAAAAGATGGAGGAGAATAGCTCAAGCAGTGAGCATGTACTCAGATTGTCTGGGTACTACAATCACTTGAATCAAGTGGGAATTAATCTTCCAGACAAGATAGTGATTGATAGAATTCTCTAGTCACCATCACCAAGTTAGTAGAACTTCGTGATGAACTATGATATGCAAGGGATAACGGAAACAATTCCCAAGCTCTTCGTAATGCTGAAATCAACGAAGGTAGAAATCAAGAAAAATATCAAGTGTTGATGGTAGACAAGACCACTAGTTTCAAGAAAAGGGCAAAGGGAAGAAGGGGAACTTCAATAAGAACGGCAAGCAAGTTGTTGCTCAAGTGAAGAAGCCCAAGTATGGTCCTAAGCCTGAGATTAAGTGCTTCTACTGCAAAGGGACTGGTCACTGGAAGCGGAACTGCCCCAAGTATTTGGCGGATAAGAAGGATGGCAAAGTGAACAAAGGTATATTTGATATACAGGTTATTGATGTGTATTTTACTAGTGTTCGTAGCAACCCCTCGGTATTTGATACTGGTTCAGTTGCTAAGAGTAGTAACTTGAAACGGGAGTTGCAGAATGAACAGAGACTAGTTAAGGGTGAAGTGACGATGTGTGTTGGAAGTGGTTCCAAGATTGATATGATCATCATCGCACACTCCCTATACTTTCGGGATTAGTGTTGAACCTAAATAAGTGTTATTTGGTGTTTGCGTTGAGCATGAATATGATTTGATCATGTTTATTGCAATACGGTTATTCATTTAAGTAAGAGAATAAATTGTTGTTCTGTTTACATGAATAAAACCTTATATGGTTACACACCCAATGAAAATGGTTCGTTGGATCTCGATCGTAGTGATACACATATTCATAATATTGAAACCAAAAGATGCAAAATTAATAATGATAGTGCAACTTATTTGTGGCACTGCCGTTTAGGTCATATTGGTGTAAAGCGCATGAAGAAACTCCATGCTGATGGACTTTTGGAATCACTTGATTATGAATCACTTGATGCTTGCGAACCATGCCTCATGGGCAAGATGACTAAGACTCCGTTCTCCGGAACAATGGAGCGAGCAACTGACTTATTGGAAACAATACATACTGATGTATGTGGTCCGATGAGTGTTAAGGCTCACGGCAAGTATCGTTATTTTCTGACCTTCACAGATGATTTGAGCAGATATGGGTATATCTACTTAACGAAACACAAGTCTGAAACAGTTGAAAAGTTCAAAGAATTTCAGAGTGAAGTGGAGAATCATCGTAAAAAAATTAAAAGTTTCTACGATATGATCGCAGAAGTAAAATATTTGAGTTACGAGTTTGGCCTTCAGTTAAAACAATGTGAAATAGTTTCACTACTCACGCCACCTGGAACACCACAGTGTAATGGTGTGTCCGAACATCGTAACCGTACTTTATTAGATATGGTGCGATCTATGATGTCTCTTACCAATTTACCACTATCATTTTGGGGTTATGCATTAGAGACAGCTACATTCACGTTAAATAGGGCACCGTCTAAATCCATTGAGACGACACCGTATGAACTATGGTTTGGCAAGAAACCTAAGCTGTCGTTTCTTAAAGTTTGAGGTTGCAATGCTTATGTGAAAAAGTTTCAACCTGATAAGCTCAAACCCAAATCGGAGAAGTGCGTCTTCATAGGATACCCAAAAGAAAATGTTGGGTACACCTTCTATCACAGATCCGAAGGCAAGATATTCGTTGCTGAGAATGGATCCTTTCTAGAGAAGGAGTTTCTCTCGAAAGAAGTGAGTGGGAGGAAAGTAGAACTTGATGAGGTAACTGTACCTGCTCCCTTATTGGAAAGTAGTTCATCACAGAAATCTGTTCCTGTGACTACTACACCAATTAGTGAGGAAGCTAATGATGATGATCATGTAACTTCAGATCAAGTTACTACCGAACCTCGTAGGTAAACCAGAGTGAGATCCGCACCAGAGTGGTACGGTAATCCTATTCTGGAGGTCATGTTACTTGACCATGACGAACCTACGAACTATGAGGAAGCGATGATGAGCCCAGATTCCGCGAAATGGCTTGAGGCCATGAAATCTGAGATGGGATCCATGTATGAGAACAAAGTGTGGACTTTGGTTGACTTGCCCGTTGATTGGCAAGCAATTGAGATTAAATGGATCTTCAAGAGGAAGACGGACGCTGATAGTAGTGTTACTATCTACAAAGCTAGAATTGTCGCAAAAGGTTTTCGACAAGTTCAAGGTGTTGACTACGATGAGAGTTTCTCACTTGTATCTATGCTTAAGTCTATCCGAATCATGTTAGCAATTGCCACATTTTATGAAATCTGGCAAATGGATAAACAAAACTACATTCCTTAATGGATTTATTAAAGAAGAGTTGTATATGATGCAACAAGAAAGTTTTGTCAATCCTAAAGGTGCTAACAAAATATGCAAGCTCCAGCGATCCATCTATGGACTGGTGCAAGCATCTCGGAGTTGGAATATACGCTTTGATAAGTTGATCAAAGCATATAGTTTTATACAGACTTGTGGTGAAGCCTGTATTTACAAGAAAGTGAGTGGGAGCACTACAGCATTTCTGATAAGTATATGTGAATGACATATTGTTGATCGGAGATAATGTAGAATTATTCTGCAAAGCATAAAGGAGTGTTTGAAAGGAGTTTTTCAAAGAAAGACCTCGGTGAAGCTGCTTACATATTGAGCATCAAGATCTATAGAGATAGATCAAGACGCTTGATAAGTTTTTCAATGAGTACATACCTTGACAAGATTTTGAAGTAGTTCAAAATGGAATAGTCAAAGAAAGAGTTCTTGCATGTGTTACAAGGTGTGAAACTGAGTAAGACTCAAAGCCCGACCACAGCAGAAGATAGAAAGAGAATGAAAGTCATTCCCTATGCCTTGGCCATAGGTTCTATAAAATATGCCATGCTGTGTACCAGATCTATTGTATACCCTACACTGTTTTTGGCAAGGGGTACAATAGTGATCTAGGAGTAGATCACTGGACAACGGTCAAAATTATCCTTAGTGGAATAAGGATATGTTTCTCGATTATGGAGGTGACAAAAAGGTTCATCGTAAAGGGTTACGTCGATGCAAATTTTGACACTGATCCAGATGACTCTAAATCTCAATCTGGATACATATTGAAAGTGGGAGCAATTAGCTAGAGTAGCTCCGTGCAGAGCATTGTTGACATAGAAATTTGCAAAATACTTACGGATCTGAATGTGGCAGACCCGTTGACTAAACTTCTCTCACAAGCAAAACATGATCACACCTTAGTACTCTTTGGGTGTTAATCACATAGCGATGTGAACTAGATTATTGACTCTAGTAAACCCTTTGGGTGTTGGTCACATGTCGATGTGAACTATGGGTGTTAATCACATGGTGATGTGAACTATTGGTATTAAATCACATGGCGATGTGAACTAGATTATTGACTCTAGTGCAAGTGGGAGACTGAAGGAAATATGCCCTAGAGGCAATAATAAAGTTATTATTTATTTCCTTATATCATGATAAATGTTTATTATTCATGCTAGAATTGTATTAACCGGAAACATAATACATGTGTGAATACATAGACAAACAGTAGTGTCACTAGTATGCCTCTACTTGACTAGCTCGTTGATCAAAGATGGTTATGTTTCCTAACCATAGACATGAGTTGTCATTTGATTAACGGGATCACATCATTAGGAGAATGATGTGATTGACTTGACCCATTCCGTTAGCTTAGCACTTGATCGTTTAGTTTGTTGCTATTGCTTTCTTCATGACTTATACATGTTCCTATGACTATGAGATTATGCAACTCCCGTTTACCGGAGGAACACTTTGTGTGCTACCAAACGTCACAACGTAACTGGGTGATTATAAAGGTGCTCTACAGGTGTCTCCGAAGGTACTTGTTGGGTTGGCGTATTTCGAGATTAGGATTTGTCACTCCGATTGTCGGAGAGGTATCTCTGGGCCCTCTCGGTAATGCACATCACTCAAGCCTTGCAAGCATTGCAACTAATAAGTTAGTTGCGGGATGATGTATTACGGAACAAGTAAAGAGACTTGCCGGTAACGAGATTGAACTAGGTATTGAGATACCGACGATCGAATCTCGGGCAAGTAACATACCGATGACAAAGGGAACAACGTATGTTGTTATGCGGTCTGACCGATAAAGATCTTCGTAGAATATGTAGGAGCCAATATGAGCATCCAGGTTCCGCTATTGGTTATTGACCGGAGACGTGTCTCGGTCATGTCTACATAGTTCTTGAACTCGTAGGGTCCGCACGCTTAAAAGTTCGGTGACGATCGTAATTAGGGTTTTTGTGTTTTTATGTACCGAAGGTTGTTCGGTGTCCCGGATGTGATCACGGACATGACGAGGAGTCTCGAAATGGTCGAGACATAAAGATTGATATATTGGAAGCCTATATTTGGATATTAGAAACGTTCCGGGTGAAATCGGGATTTTACCGGAGTACCGGGGGCTTACCGGAACACCCCTCCCCCCCGGGGGGTTATTGGGCCTATATGGGCCCTAAGGGAGAAGAGGAGGGCCGGCCAGGGTAGGCCGCGCGCCCCCTCCCCCTAGTCCGAATAGGACAAGGAAGGGGGGCAGCGCCCCCCTTTCCTCTTTCTCCCTTCCCCCTTCCTTTTCCAACAAGGCAAGAGGGGGAGTCCTACTCCCGGTGGGAGTAGGACTCCTCCAAGCGCACCCCTTGGGCCGGCCGCACGTCTCCCTCTCCCTCCTTTATATACGGGGGCAAGGGGGCACCCCATGACACACAAGTTGATCTTCGTGATCGTTCCTTAGCCGTGTGCGGTGCCCCCTTCCACCATATTCCACCTCGGTCATATCGTAGCAGTGCTTAGGCGAAGCCCTGCGTCGGTAGAACATCATCACCGTCATCACGCCATCGTGCTGACGAAACTCTCCCTCAACACTTTGCTGGATCGGAGCTCGAGGGACGTCACCGAGTTGAACGTGTGCAGAACTCGGAGGTGCCGTACGTTCGGTACTTGGATCGGTCGGATCGGGAAGACGTACGACTACTTCCTCTATGTTGTGTCAACGCTTCCGTTGCCGGTCTACGAGGGTACGTAGACAACACTCTCCCCTATCGTTGCTATGCATCACCATGATCTTGCGTGTGCGTAGGAATTTTTTTGAAATTACTATGTTCCCCAACATCAAGATCGTATCACCTCAAGAACACGAGAGAGAGAGAGATAGAGATCAAACACATAGCTACTGGTACATACCCTCGGCCCCGAGGGAGAACTACTCCCTCCTCATCATGGAGAGCGCCGGGATGATGAAGATGGCCACCGAAGAGGGATTTCCCCCTCCTGCAAGGTGCCGGAACGGGTCTAGATTGGTTTTCGGTGGCTACGGAGGCTTCTGGCGGCGGAACTCCTGATCTATTGTGCTCCTCGAAGTTTTTAGGGTATATGGGTATATATAGGAGGAAGAAGTATGTCGGTGGATCTCCGGGCTGTCCATGAGGCAGGGGGGCGCGCCCAGGGGGTGGGCGCGCCCCCACCCTCATGGGCAGCCTGGGCCTCTCCTGGTCCATCTCCGATACTCCGTGGGCTTCTTCTGGTCCAAAAATAAGTTCCATGAAGTTTCGGGTCAATTGGACTCCGTTTGGTTTTCCTTTTCTGCGATACTCTAAAACAAGGAAAAACAGAAACTGGCACTGGGCTCTAGGTTAATAGGTTAGTCCCAAAAATCATATAAAATAGCATATAAATGCATATAAAACATCCAAGGTTGATAATATAATAGCATGGAACAATCAAAAATTATAGATACATTGGAGACGTATCAGCATCCCCAAGCTTAATTCCTGCTCGTCCTCGAGTAGGTAAATGGTAAAAACAGAATTTTTGATGTGGAATGCTACCTAACATATTTATCCATGTAATTATTTATTGTGGCAAGAATATTCAGATCCATAAGATTCAAGACAAAAGTTAAATATTGACATGAAAATAATAATACTTCAAGCATACTAACAAAGCAATCATGTTTTCTCAAAATAACATGGCCAACGAAAGTTATCCCTACAGAATCATATAGTCTGGCTAAGCTCCATCTTCACCACACAAAATATTTAAATCATGCACAACCCCGATGACAAGCCAAGAAATTGTTTCATACTTTTGATGTTCTCAAACTTTTTCAATCTTCACGCAATACATGAGCGTGAGTCATGGACATAGCACTATAGGTGGAAGAGAATGGTGGTTGTGCAGAAGACAAAAAGGGAGAAGATAGTCTCACACCAACTAGGCGTGTCAACGATCTATGGAGATGCCCATCAATAGATATCAATGTGAGTGAGTAGGGATTGCCATGCAACGGATGCACTAGAGATATAAGTGTATGAAAGCTCAAAAAGAAACTAAGTGGGTGTGCATCCAACTCACTTGCTCATGAAGACCTAGGGCATTTTGAGGAAGCCCATCATTGGGATATACAAGCCAAGTTCTATAATGAAAGATTCCCACTAGTATATGAAAGTGACCACATAGGAGACTTTCCATCATGAACATTATGGTGCTACTTTGAAGCACAAGTGTGGTAAAAGGATAGTAGCATTGTCCCTTCTCTCTTTTTCTCTCATTTTTTTATTTTTTTTTATCTGGGCCTTTTCTCTTCTTCTTTTTATGGCCTCGTTTTTTTAGTCCGGAGTCTCATCCCGACTTGTGGGGTAATCATAGTATCCATCATCCTTTCCTCATTGGGACAATGCTCTAATAATGATGATCATCACACTTTTTTTTACTTACAATTCAAGAATTACAACTCGATACTTAGAACAAAATATGACTCTATATGAATGCCTCCGGCGGTGTACCGGGATGTGCAATGACTCAAGAGTGACATGTATGGAAGAATTATGAACGGTGGCTTTGCCACAAATACGATGTCAACTACATGATCATGCAAAGCAATATGACAATGATGAAGCGTGTCATAATAACGGAACGGTGGAAAGTTGCATGGCAATATATCTCGGAATGGCTATGGAAATGCCATAATAGGTAGGTATGGTGGTTGTTTTGAGAAATATATATGGTGGGTTTATGCTACCAGCGAAAGTTGTGCGGTACTAGAGAGGCTAGCAATGGTGGAAGGGTGAGAGTGTGTATAATCCATGGACTCAACATTAGTCATAAAGAACTCACATACTTATTGCAAAAATCTATTAGTTATCAAAACAAAGTACTACGCGCATGCTCCTAGGGGGATAGATTTGTAGGAAAAGACCATCACTCATCCCCGACCGCCACTCATAAGGAAGACAATTAATAAATAAATCATGCTCCGACTTCATCACATAACGGTTCACCATACGTGCATGCTACGGGAATCACAAACTTTAACACAAGTATCTCTCAAATTCACAACTACTCACTAGCATGACTCTAATATTACCATCCTCATATCTCAAAACAATCATCAATTATCAAACTTCTCATAGTATTCAATGCACTTTATATGAAAGTTTTTATTATATCCCTCTTGGATGCCCATCATATTAGGACTAGTTTCGTAACCAAAGCAAACTACCATGCTGTTCTAAAGACTCTCAAAATGATATAAGTGAAGCATGAGAGTTCATTAATTTTTATAAAATAAAACCACCACCATGCTCTAAAAAGATATAAGTGAAGCACTAGAGCAACAACAAACTACTCCGAAAGATATAAGTGAAGATCAATGAGTAGTCGAATAATTATGCAACTATATGAAGACTCTCTAACATTTAAGAATTTAAGATCTTGGTATTTTATTCAAGCAGCAAGAAAAAACTAAATAAAATGACTCTCCAAGCAAAACACATATCATGTGGTAAATAAAAATATAGCTCCAAGTAAAGTTACCGATGAACGAAGACGAAAGAGGGGATGCCTTCCGGGGCATCCCCAAGCTTAGGATTTTGGTTGTCCTTGAATATTACCTTGGGGTGCCTTGGGCATCCCCAATCTTAGGCTCTTTCCACTCCTTATTCCATAGTCCATCAAAACTTGACCCAAAACTTGAAAACTTCACAACACAAAACTCAAAATAGAAAATCTCGTGAGCTCCGTTAGCGAAAGAAAACAAAACACCACTTCAAGGTAATGCAATGAACTCATTATTTATTTATATTGGTGTTAAACCTACTGTATTCCAACTTCTCTATGGTTTATAAACTCTTTTACTAGCCATAGATTCATCAAAATAAGTAAACAACACATGAGAAACAGAATCTGTCAAAAACAGAACAGTCTGTAGTAATATGGATCTAACGCAAACTTATGTAACCCAAAAAATTCTAAACTAAATTTCTGGACGTGAGGAATTTATCTATTAATCATATGCAAAAAGAATTAACTAAATATCACTCTCCAATAAAAAATGGCAGCAAATCTCGTGAGCGCTAAAGTTTCTGTTTTTTACAGCAAGATCAACAAGACTTTCGCCCAGTCTTCCCAACGGTTCTACTTGGCATAAACACTAATTAAAACATAAAAAACACAATCATAACAGAGGATAGATGATTAATTTATTAATAAACAGGAACAAAAAGCAAGGAGCTAAAATAAAATTGGGTTGCCTCCCAACAAGTGCTATCGTTTAACGCCCCTAGCTAGGCATGATGATTTCAATGATGCTCACATAAAAGATAAGAATTGAAACATAAAGAGAGCATCATGAAGAATATGACTAGCACATTTAAGTATAACTCACTTCCTATGCATAGTGATTTTGTGGGCAAACAACTTGTGGGAACAAGAATCAACTTGCATAGGAAGGTAAAACAAGGATAACTTCAAGATTTTCAACACATAGAGAGGAAACTTGATATTATTGAAACTCCTACAAGCATATATTCCTCCCTCATAATAATTTTCAGTAGCATCATGAATGAATTCAAAAATATAACTATCACATAAAGCATTCTTTTCATGATCTACAAGTATAGAATTTTTATTACTCTCCACATAAGCAAATTTCTTCTCATGAATAGTAGTGGGAGCAAACTCAACAAAATAACTATCATGTGAGGCATAATCCAATTGAAAGTTAAAATCGTGATGACAAGTTTCATGGATATCATTAATATTTATAGCATACAAGTCATCACAATAATCATGATAAATAGGGGGCATGCTCTCATCATAATAAATTTGCTCATCAAAACTTGGGGGACAAAAAATATCATCTTCATCAAACATAGCATCCCCAAGCTTGTGGCTTTGCATATCATTAGCACCATAGATATCCAAGGAATTCATACTAACAACATTGCAATCATGCTCATCATACAAAGATTTAGTGCCAAACATTTTATAGACTTCTTCCTCTAGCATTTGAGCACAATTTTCCTTTCCATCATTCTCATGAAAGATATTAAAAAGATGAAGCGTATGAGGCAAACTTAATTCTGTATTTTTTTTGTAGTTTTCTTTTATAAACTAAACTAGTGCTAAAACAAGAAACAAAAATATTTGATTGCAAGATCTAAAGATATACCTTCAAGCGCTAACCTCCCCGGCAACGGCGCCAGAAAAGAGCTTGATGTCTACTACACAACCTTCTTCTTGTAGACGTTGTTGGGCCTCCAAGTGCAGAGGTTTGTAGGACAGTAGCAAATTTCCCTCAAGTGGATGACCTAAGGTTTATCAATCTGTAGGAGGCATAGGATGAAGATGGCTCTCTCAAGCAACCCTGCAACCAAATAACAAAGAGTCTCTTGTGTCCCCAACACACCCAATACAATGGTAAATTGTATAGGTGCACTAGTTCGGCGAAGAGATGGTGATACAAGTGGTATATGGATGGTAGATAAAGGTTTTTGTAATCTGAAAATACAAAAACAGCAAGGTAACTAATGATAAAAGTGAGCACAAACGGTATTGCAATGCGTTGAAACAAGGCCTAGGGTTCATACTTTCACTAGTGCAAATTCTCTCAACAATAATAACATAACTGGATCATATAATTATCCCTCAACATGCAACAAAGAGTCACTCCAAAGTCACTAATAGCGGAGAACAAACGAAGAGATTATGGTAGGGTACAAAACCACCTCAAATTTATTCTTTCTGATCGATCAATTCAAGAGTCCGTAGTAAAATAACACGGAGCTATTCTTTCCGTTCAATCTATCATAGAGTTCGTACTAGAATAACACCTTAAGACACAAATCAACCAAAACCCTAATGTCACCTAGATACTCCAATGTTACCTCAAGTATCCGTGGGTATGATTATACGATATGCATCACACAATCTCAGATTCATCTATTCAAACCAACACAAAGTACTTCAAAGAGTTCCCCAAAGTTTCTACCGGAGAGTCAAGACGAAAACATGTGCCAACCCCTATGCATAGGTTCATGGGCGGAACCCGCAAGTTGATCACCAAAACATACATCAAGTGGATCAATAGAATACCCCATTGTCACCACGGGTATCCCACGCAAGACATACATCAAGTGTTCTCAAATCCTTAAAGACTCAATCCGATAAGATAACTTCAAAGGGAAAACTCAATCCATTACAAGAGAGTAGAGGGGGAGAAACATCATAAGATCCAACTATAATAGCAAAGCTCGCGATACATCAAGATCATATCACCTCAAGAACACGAGAGAGAGAGAGAGAGATCAAACACATAGCTACTAGTACATACCCTCAGCCCCGAGGGAGAACTACTCTCTCCTCGTCATGGAGAGCGTCGGGATGATGAAGATGGCCACCGGAGAGGGATTTCCCCCTCCGGCAGGGTGCCGGAACGGGTCTAGATTGGTTTTTGATGGTTACGGAGGCTTCTGGCGGCGGAACTCCCGATCTATTGTGCTCCTCAAAGTGTTTAGGGTATATGGGTATATATAGGAGGAAGAAGTACGTCGGTGGATCTCCGGGCTTTCCACGAGGCAAGGGGCGCGCCCCCCACCCTCGTGGGCAGCCCGGGACTCTCCTGGTCCATCTTCGATACTCTATGGGCTTCTTCTAGTCCAAAAATAAGTTCCATGAAGTTTCAGGTCAATTGGACTCCGTTTGATTTTCCTTTTCTGTGATACTCAAAAACAAGGAAAAACAGAAACTGGCACTAGGCACTAGGTTAATAGGTTAGTCCCAAAAATCATATAAAATAGCATATAAATGCATATAAAACATCCAAGGTTGATAATATAATAGCATGGAACAATCAAACATTATAGATATGTTGGAGATGTATCACAAATCCTAATCTTGAAATACGCCAACTCAACAAGTACCTTCGGAGACAACTGTAGAGCACCTTTATAAACACCCAGTTACATTGTGACGTTTGGTAGCACACAAAGTGTTCCTTCGGTAAACGGGAGTTGCATAATCTCATAGTCATAGGAACATGTATAAGTCATAAAGAAAGCAATAGCAACATACTAAACGATCAAGTGCTAAGCTAACGGAATGGGTCAAGTCAATCACATCATTCTCCTAATGATGTGATCCCGTTAATCAAATGACAACTCATGTCTATGGCTAGGAAACATAACCATATTTGATCAACGAGCTAGTCAAGTAGAGGCATACTAGTGACACTCTATTTGTCTATGTATTCACACATGTATTATGTTTCCGGTTAATACAATTATGGCATGAATAATAAACATTTATCATGATATAAGGAAATAAATAATAACTTTATTATTTCCTCTAGGGCATATTTCCTTCAGTGTCCCACTTGCACTAGAGTGAATAATCTAGATTACACAGTAATGATTCTAACACCCATGGAGCCTTGGTGTTGATCATGTTTTGCTCGTGGAAGAGACTTAGTCAATGGGTCTGCAACATTCAGATCCGTATGTATCTTGCAAATCTCTATGTCTCCCACCTGGACTTGATCCCGGATGGAGTTGAAGCGTCTCTTGATGTGCTTGGTTCTCTTGTGAAATCTGGATTCCTTTGCCAATGCAATTGCACCAGTATTGTCACAAAAGATTTTCATTGGACCCGATGCACTAGGTATGACACCTAGATCGGATATGAACTCCTTCATTTGCTGCTTCCGAAGCAGCAATGTACTCCGCTTCACATGTAGATCCCGCCACGACGCTCTGTTTAGAACTGCTCCAACTAACAGCTCCACCGTTTAATATAAACACGTATCCGGTTTGCGATTTAGAATCGTCCGGATCAGTTCAAAGCTTGCATCAACGTAACCATTTACGATGAGCTCTTTGTCACCTCCATAAACGAGAAACATATCCTTAGTCCTCTTCAGGTACTTCAGGATGTTCTTGACCGCTGTCCAGTGATCCACTCCTGGATTACTTTGGTACCTCCCTACTAAACTAATAGCAAGGCACACATCAGGTCTGATA
Source organism: Triticum aestivum (assembly GCF_018294505.1). Lineage (NCBI taxonomy): Eukaryota > Viridiplantae > Streptophyta > Magnoliopsida > Poales > Poaceae > Triticum > Triticum aestivum. Next base: position 408,191,498 of record NC_057794.1, read on the forward strand.
CACAACATTGCATACATGATAAAGCCTATGGCTGAAGCATAGGGAACATCTTTCATTTTCTCTCTATCTTCTACAGTGGTTGGGCATTGAGTCTTACTCAACTTCACACCTTGTAATACAGGCAAGAACCCTTTCTTTGCCTAATCCATTTTGAACTTCTTCAAAACTTTGTCAAGGTATGTGCTTTGTGAAAGTCCAATTAAGCGTCTTGATCTATCTCTATAGATCTTGATGACCAATATGTAAGCAGCTTCACCGAGGTCCTTCATTGAAAAACTCTTATTCAAGTATCCTTTTATGCTATCCAAAAATTCTATATCATTTCCAATCAACAATATGTCATCCACATATAATATTAGAAATGCTACAGAGCTCCCACTCACTTTCTTGTAAATACAGGCTTCTCCAAAAGTCTGTATAAAACCATATGCTTTGATCATGCTATCAAAGCGTTTATTCCAACTCTGATAAGCTTGCACCATTCCATAAATGGATCACTGGAGCTTGCACACTTTGCTAGTACCTTTTGGATCGATAAAACCTTCAGGTTGCATCATATACAACTCTTCTTCCAGAAATCCATTCAGGAAAGCAGTCTTTACATCCATTTGCCAAATTTCATAATCATAAAATGCGGCAATAGCTAACATGATTCGGACGAACTTAAGCATCGCTACGGGTGAGAAGGTCTCATCGTAGTCAACTCCTTGAACTTGTCGAAAACCTTTTGCAACAAGTCGAGCTTTGTAGATAGTAACATTACCATCAGCGTCTGTCTTCTTCTTGAAGATCCATTTATTCTCGATGGCTTGCTGATCATCGGGCAAGTCAACCAAAGTCCACACTTTGTTCTCATACATGGATCCCATCTCAGATTTCATGGCCTCAAGCCATTTTGCGGAATCTGGGCTCATCATCACTTCCTCATAGTTCATAGGTTCGTTATGGTCTAGCAACATGACCTCCAGAACAGGATTACCGTACCACTCTGGTGTGGATCTTACTCTGGTTGACCTACGAGGTTCGGTAGTAACTTGATCTGAAGTTTCATGATCATTATCATTAGCTTCCTCACTAATTGGTGTAGGTGTCATAGGAACCGGTTTCTGTGATGAACTACTTTCCAATAAGGGAGCAGATACAGTTACCTCATCAAGTTCTACTTTCCTCCCACTCACTTCTTTCGAGAGAAACTCCTTCTCTAGAAAGGATCCATTCTTAGCAACGAATGTCTTGCCTTCGGATCTGTGATAGAAGGTGTACCCAAGAGTTTCCTTTGGGTATCCTATGAAGACACATTTCTCCGATTTGGGTTCAAGCTTATTAGGTTGAAGCTTTTTCACATAAGCATCGCAGCCCCAAACTTTAAGAAATGACAACTTTGGTTTCTTGCCAAACCATAGTTCATAAGGTGTTGTCTCAACAGATTTTGATGGTGCCCTATTTAACGTGAATGCAGCCGTCTCAAAAGCATAACCCCAAAACGATAGCGGTAAATCAGTAAGAGACATCATAGATCGCACCATATCTAGTAAAGTACGATTACAACGTTCGGACACACCATTACACTATGGTGTTCCAGGTGGCGTGAGTTGCGAAACTATTCCGCATTGTTTCAAATGTAGACCAAACTCGTAACTCAAATATTCTCCTCCACGATCAGATCATAGAAACTTTATTTTCTTTTTACGATGATTTTCCACTTCACTCTGAAATTCTTTGAACTTTTCAAATGTTTCAGACTTATATTTCATTAAGTAGATACCCATATGTGCTCAAATCATCTGTGAAGGTGAGAAAATAACGATACCCATCGTGAGCCTCAATATTCATTGGACCACATACATCAGTATGTATGATCTCCAAAAAATCTATTGCTCGCTCCATTGTTCCCATAAGGCATGGTTCGCAAGTACCAAGTGATTCCAAAATTCCATCAGTATGGAGTTTCTTCATGCGCTTTACACCAATATGACCCAAACGGCAGTGCCACAAAAAAGTTGCACTATCATTATCAACTCTGCATCTTTTGGCTTCAACATTATGAATATGTGTATCACTAATATCGAGATTCAACAAAAATAGACCACTCTTCAAGGGTGCATGACCATAAAAGATATTACTCATATAAATAGAACAACCATTATTCTCAGATTTAAATGAATAACCATCTCGCATCAAACAAGATCCAGATATAATGTTCATGCTTAATGTTGGCACCAAATAACAATTATTTAGGTCTAAAACTAATCCTGAAGGTAGATGTGTAGGTAGCGTGCAGACGGCAATCACATCGACTTTGGAACCATTTCCCACGTGCATCGTCACCTCGTCCTTAGCCAGTCTTCGCTTAATCCGTGGTCCCTGTTTCGAGTTGCAAATATTAGCAACAGAACCAGTATCAAATATCCAGGTGCTACTGCGAGCTCTGGTAAGGTACACATCAATAACATGTATATCACATATACCTTTGTTCACCTTGCCATCCTTCTTATCCGCCAAATACTTGGGGCAGTTCCGCTTCTAGTGACCAGTTGTCACAGCCCTAGAATTTCACTGCAAATAGTTGCACAAGCATCCATGCATCATGTCCAAATTTCATTGAAAGTTGAAATGGGGATTGTTGAAACCCTAGCACCAAATGAATTCAACTAGGGTAAATAAAAATATTTTCAATGAACCCAAATGCCCTTTAGAAATGTTCATGATTTTTGTTAAAGGTGAAAACCTCTGCCAAAAATGATGCAAATATCTCTAGGCCATTCTGGATTTTTGAATTAAATCTTATTGTATTTGACTTTGGACATTTAAATACTATAAATAATTTAAATGTTCAAATAATGTTGGGACTATTTTTGGGCCACTGAAATAATTCAGCAAGTGTCCAGGAATATTTTCAGGATTCATAGAAGTGATTTGGTGTTGTTACTAAATAAAAAACAAATTTGCAAAATAGAAAACAGAACAAAGTAGAAATTAAAAGAGAGAGAGAGAGAGGACTTACCTGGCTTACCTGCAGCCCAGCTGTGCGGCCCAACACTGTAGCCAGCCCAGCCCAACTCCTCCCCTGTCTTCAACCTCGTGCCAGTAGGCACGAGGGCGTGTGCCCGCGGCACGCACGCACGCGCCCGGCCACCTCCTGCTTTCCCGGGGCGCCCTGAGCCTTCCGTCGCGCCACGCCACCCCCCCAGACCCGTATGGATCAATCTCTCCCTCCCTCGCTCTCCCCCTCTCCCGTTCCCCACCATGGCCGAAGCCTCCATGGACGCACCGCTACAGTTCGCCGCTGCCATCGACCTCCCCACGCCCATCCAGCTATGCCACAAGCTCCGCCTCGACCCCCGCGTCCTCTGCACCAATCCAGGCGCCGCCAGGAGCTCCGTGACGACGACCCCGAGCTCTTCTTCCTCCCTCGGACGCTGAGATCGCCGGCGACCTCCTGCCATCGCCAAGCCTTCCCCGAGCTCTTCGAGTCCACCGCTGCACTCGCCGTGAGCTCCTCTTCCTTCTCCCCCTAGCCGCGTCGCCCAAGCTGCCCCCTAACCCCGTTGGCCATCACGGCCGAGAGCTCGGCTCCGCCGGCCATGTTGTTGTCGTGGCTTTAGCCACTGGAGCTTCCACCTGAGTACACCACCGTGCTCAGAATGGCCTCATGTGCTTGTAAACACCAATACCTCCCCCTCCCGTGCACCGTAGCATTGCCCGCGTCAAGTCCACAGCTCCGGCCGCCGCATATCTGCTCGTCGGTGTCGTTTCCGGCCTCCCCGCGTCCAGCCACTTGCACCAACGGATACGACGCATGTCCAGCTGCACCTAGCGCATCTCCGCCGGCCGTTTGGTCGTCGGAGCAGAGAACCCGAAGCCTCCGCCGTCCCTGGCCTTGCTGGCGACATGCCGCGGGTCAACTCCGGCGGGGTTGACCTCGTTTGACCGAGGTTTGACCTCTTTGAGTCATTGACATGTCGGCTAACCCTCTGTTAATTAGTTTAGTTTTGGGTTAATTGAAGTGGTTTAGCCACTATGAGTTTGACACGCGGGACCCACTGGTCAGTTTGACCTGGGCTGCTCCTTTGACCTGCTGACGTCAGCATGCTATCATGCTGACGCAGTAAATCATTTTCTGGATTAAAAATAATCCAGGAAATTTCAGGAAATAGTTAAAACTTCCAAAATTCATAGAAATTAATCTATAGCTCCAAATGAAATAATTTATATATGAAAAATTATCAGAAAAATCCAAAGAATCTGTTTATGGCATTTTCATGCATGTTTGAACAAGTTAACCTTACTGAATAGGACAATTCATGATTATGGAATAAATGGTAATTAGTTTTGGAGTTGGAATTTGCTATAGGTTTGAATTCCACTTCAATGAATATGACTAACTGTTGCACTAGGTCAATTCAGTACTTTAATATGACATATCATTCATATGAATGTGCATTGCATTGATTGTGGTTCCTTTTGTGTTTGTCGGTGGTTGTTCCCTCTTAGTAGACGATGTTTCCGACGACGTGATCGATGACACCGATGAAGAGCTATACTATCTTCAGAAGTACCAGGCAAGCAAAACCCCCTTGTTCATTCCGATACAATCCCACTCTCTTGCTCCTGCTCTCTTTTACTGCATTAGGACAATAACGATTCAATTGTTACATGCTGCGGTAGTTGAACCCCTTTCCTTTGCATCACCTATCATTGCCACAGTAACTAGATGAAACCCACTAGCATGAGTAGGAGTTGTTTGAGCCCTGGTGTGCCTACTCATTCATGCTTGTTTGTCATGCCTGCTATTGCTTAGAGTTGAGTTAGGTCTGATTCATCGGGAATGAATTGGAATGGTGATGAACATGTCCTACTATGTGTGAGCTAAGTGTGTGAACACGATTTGGTAAAGGTAGCGGTGAGAGGCCATGTAGGAGTACATGGTGGGTTGTCTCATTGCAGCCGTCCTCAAGAACTGAGTTCTGTGTTTGTGATCCATGAACAGTTACTACCACACATTGGGTTCCGGTAACTCGACCCCTCTCGACTTATTAATCAACTCGATCTCTGTCCAGGAGTTGCAACTAGTTTCTGGTGTTTGTAGGTAGTGTTAGTAGTCTACCAAGTGGCACCCGGTACAGGTGGGCTTGGGACAGACTAGGCACAGTGGCACGGTGTACCAAGTGGCACCCGGATGGTGGGCTTGGGAACCCTGCACACATCGTTTGGGGCCCTGAGCGACACCCCGGCTGGATCTCCTTGCGGATGGAACCCGAATAGGCGATAAACCTGGACGAGAGACTTGTGTGATTAGTCAGGTCATGGCCGACTCCCTCGCCCGGCTTCCGCTTGAAGGTTGCCGAGGTACATGACGTGTACAGGGCGATAAGTGGCGAGAGCGTGTGTGAAGAATTACAACCCTGCAGGGTTATCATTATCTATTCGAATAGCCGAATTCCTCGGATATGGAAACTTGGACCCCTTGCATAGTTCATAGACAAGTGAAAGTGAATACTCTAAAATGCGCAAGATAAGCGTGAGTGCTATGGATGGCCTTCTCGTAGGGAGACGGGAGCGGATCCATAGTGGAGTATTGATATGGTGAATGGACTCGTGTGCGCCACCTCAAAAGAGTTACTTGCAGTCGTAGTTCAGGATAGCCACCGAGTCAAAGCTGGCTTGCTGCAGTTAAACTCCACCACCCCTTTATTGATTCTGATGCATATGTAGTTAGTTCTGATGTAAGTCTTGCTGGGTACATTCATACTCACGTTTGCTTAATTTATGTTTTTGCAGAGAGACTTCAGTCTCGCTAGTAGTTCCACGCGGACTTTGACGTTTAGCTTGTTACCTCAGCTACGATCTTGTACCCTTGGGAGGGTCTTGTAGATAGTCAGGCTTCTGAGCCTTCTTCATTTGTAGTTGTCTGTACTCAGACAAGTTAAGCTTCTGCATCTGCTTGTTGCTTGTATGCTCTGTATGTTGGGTCATGAGACCCATGTTTGTAATTCTTGGCTCCTCGGAGCCTAATGAATAAATACTCTGAGTCATAGAGTCTTGTTGTGATGCCATGTTGTATTGCACATATTGAGCATATTGTGTGTATGATTGATATGCTTGGTATGTGTGGGATCCGACAACCTAGTTGTTTATCCTTGGTAGCCTCTCTTATGGGGAAATGTAGTCTTGTGCTTCCATGAGCCATAGTAGTCCGCTACAGCCCAGTTCACCGGAGTCCTGCTAGCCCAGCACTACTGCTCCGGAACACTTAACTGGCCGGCATGTGATTCACTTCGTTCCTGTGTCTGTCCCTTCGGGGAAATGTCACGCGGTGACATTCGGAGTCCTGCCTAGCCTGCTACAGCCCGGTTTACCGGAGTCCTGTTAGCCCAGTGCTACAGCCCGGATTCGCACGCTGCTGACCGACATGCTCGATGTTGATTCATGTATGCCTGTCCCCGTAAGTTAGTGCCACTTTGGGTTCACGACTAGTCATGTCGACCCGGGTTCTCTGTCATATGGATGCTAGCGACACTATCATATACGTGAGCCAAAAGGCGCAAACGGTCCCGGCCATGGTAAGGCAACACCCGTGGGGATACCGTGCGTGAGGCCGCAAAGTGATATGAGGTGTTACAGGCTAGATCGTTGTGACTTAGAATCGGGGTCCTGACACCAGTATGTTTGCAGTAGAAGCACTCAGTCTCAGGCTTAGGTCCAGACTTGGGTTTCTTCTCCTGAGCAGCAACTTGTTTGTTGTTCTTCTTGAAGTTCCCCTTCTTCTTCCCTTTACCCTTTTTCTTGAAACTGGTGGTCTTGTTGACCATCAACACTTGATGCTCCTTCTCGATTTCTACCTCTGCTGCCTTTGGCATTGCAAAGAGCTCGGGAATTCTCTTATTCATCCCTTGCATATTATAGTTCATCACGAAGCTCTTGTAGCTTGGTGGCAGTGATTGAAGAACTCTATGAATGACACTATCAACAGGAAGATTAACTCCCAGTTGAGTCAAGTGATTATGATACCCAGACATTTTGAGTATATGTTCACTGACAGAACTATTCTCCTCCATCTTACAACTATAGAACTTATTGGAGACTTCATATCTCTCAATCCGGGCATTTGCTTGAAATATTAACTTCAACTCCTGGAACATCTCATATGCTCCATGATGTTCAAAACATCATTGAAGTCCCGGTTCTAAGCCGTAAAGCATGGCACACTGAACTATCGAGTAGTCATCAGCTTTACTCTGCCAGACGTTCTTAACGTCATCAGCAGCATCTGCAGCAGGCCTGGCACCCAGCGGTGCTTCCAGGACGTAATTCCTTGATAACCCACAAGTATAGGGATCGCAATAGCTTTCGAGGGTAGAGTATTCAACCCAAATTTATTAATTCGACACAAGGGGAGCCAAAGAATATTCTCAAGTATTAGCAGCTGAGTTGTCAATTCAACCACACCTGGAAACTTAGTATCTGTAGCAGACTATTTAGTAGCAAAGTAATATGATAGTGATGGTAACGGTAACAAAAGAGTAACGAAAGCAAAGTAATGTTCTTGGTATTTTGTAGTGATTGTATCAATAGCAACGAGAAAGTAAATAAGCGTAAACCAGTATATGGAAAGCTTGTAGGCATTGGATCAGTGATGGATAATTATGCCGAATGTGGTTCATCATGTAACAGTCATAACATAGGGTGACACAGAACTAGCTCCAATTCGTCAATGTAATGTAGGCGTGTATTCCGAATATAGTCATACGTGCTTATGGAAAAGAACTTGCATGACATCTTTTGTCCTACCCTCCCGTGGCAGCGGGGTCCAAATGGAAACTAAGGGATATTAAGGCCTCCTTTTAATAGAGAACCGGAACAAAATGTTAGCACATAGTGAAGACATGAACTCCTCAAACTACGGTCATCACCGGTAAGTATCCCGATTATTGTCACTTCGGGGTTAACGGATCATAACACATAATAGGTGACTATAGACTTGCAAGATAGGATCAAGAAATCTCATATATTGATGAAAACATAATAGGTTCAGATCTGAAATCATGGCACTCAGGCCCTAGTGACAAGCATTAAGCATAGCAAAGTCATAGCAACATCAATCTCAGAACATAGTGGATACTAGGGATCAAACCCTAACAAAACTAACTCGATTACATGATAAATCTCATCCAACCCATCACCATCCAGCAAGCCTACGATGGAATTACTCACGCACGGCGGTGAGCATCATGAAATTGGTGATGGGGGATGGTTGATGATGACGACGGTGACGAATCCCCCTCTCCGGAGCCCCGAACGGACTCCAGATCAGCCCTCCCAAGAGGTTTTAGGGCTTGGCGGTGGCTCCGTATCGTAAAACACGATGATTTCTTCTCTCTGATTTTTTTCTCCTCGAAACTCAATATATGGAGGTGGAGTTGGAGTCGGAGAGGCAACAGGGGGCCGACGAGGTAGGGGCACGCCCTAGGGGGGCTGGCGCGCCCCCCTCCCTCGTGGAGAGACGGTGGGCCCCCTGGCCTTCATATTTGGCAGGTATTTTTCTTATTTTCTGAAAAGTGTCTCTGTGAAGTTTCAGGTCATTTCAAGATCGTTTGCTCCTGCACATAAATAACACCATGGTAATTCTGCTGAAAACAGCGTTAGTCCGGGTTAGTTCGATTCAAATCATGCAAGTTAGAGTCCAAAACAAGGGCAAAAGTGTTTGGAAGAGTAGATACGTTGGAGACATATCAACTCCCCCAAGCTTAAACCTTTGCTTGTCCTCAAGCAATTTAGTTGACAAACTAAAAGTGATTAAAAAAACTTTTACAAACTCTGTTTGCTCTTCTTGTTGTAAATATGTAAAGCCATCATTCAAGTTTTCAGCAAAGATTATAACTAACCACATTTGCAATAACGCATAGGTCTCAAGTTTACTCATATCAATAGCATAATCAACTAGCGAGCCATAATAATAAAACTCGGATGACAACACTTTCTCAAAACAATCATAATATGATATAACAGGATGGTACCTCGCTAGCCCTTTCTGAGACCGCAAACATAAATGTAGAGCACCTTTAGAGACCAAGGACTGACTAGACATTGTAATTCATGGTAAAAGAGATCCAGTCAAGTCATACTCAATGTAAACTAACATTAATGAATGCAAATGACAGCAGTACTCTCCAACTGGTGCTTTTTAATAAGAGGATGATGACTCAGCATAAAAGTAAATAGATAGGCCCTTCGCAGAGGGAAGCAGGGATTTGTAGAGGTGCCAGAGCTCGGTTTTGAAACAGAGTTGAATAATATTTTGAGCGGTATACTTTCATTGTCAACATAACAACCAAGAGATGGTGATATCTTCCATGCTACACACATTATAGGCGGTTCCCAAACAGAATGGTAAAGTTTATACTCCCCCTTCCACCAACAAGCATCAATCCATGGCTTTCTCGAAACAATGAGTGCCTCCAACTAACAAGAGTCCCAGGGGGAGTTTTGTTTGCAATTATTTTGATTTAGTTTGCATAAAGCATGGAACTGGGCATCCCCGTGACCAGCCATTTATCTCGTGAGTGAGGAGCGGAGTCCACTCCTCTTGAGAATAACCCGCCTAACATGGAAGATACAGATAGCCCTAGTTGATACATGAGCTATTCGAGCATACAAAACAGGATATTTATTTGAAGGTTTAGAGTTTGGCACATACAAATTTACTTGGAACGGCAGGTAGATACCATATATAGGAAGGTATAGTGGACTCATGTGGAATAACTTTGGGGTTTAAGGAGTTTGGATGCACAAGCAGTATTCCCGCTTAGTACAGGTGAAGGCTAGCAAAAGACTGGGAAGCGACCAACTAGAGAGCGACAACAGTCATGTACATGCATTAAAATTAATAAACATTGGATGCAAGCATGAGTAGGATATAATCCACCATGAACATAAATATCGTGAAGGCTATGTTGATTTGTTTCAACTACATGCATGAACATGTGCCAAGTCAAGTCACTTAAATCATTCAGAGGAGGATACCACCCTATCATACCACATCATAACCATTTTAATAGCATGTTGGCACGCAAGGTAAACCATTATAACTCATAGCTAATCAAGCATGGCATAAGAAACTATGATCTCTAGTTGTCATTGCAAACATGTTTATTCATAATAGGCTGAATCAGGAACGATGAACTAATCATATTTACAAAAACAAAAGAGGCCGAGTTCATACCAGCTTTTCTCACCTCAGCCAGTCCATCATATATCATCATAATTGCCTTTCACTTGCACGACCGAATAGTGTGAATAGTAATAATAGTGCACGTGCATTGGACTAAGCTGGAATCTGCAGGCATTCAATAAACAGGAGAAGACAAGGCAATATGGGCTCTTTTATCAGATCAACAATAATGCATATAAGAGCCACTTCAACAATTTAATCATGGTCTTCTCCTATCGACCCCCAAAGAAAAGAAATAAAACTATTTACACGGGAAAGCTCCCAACAAGCAAAAGAAGAACAGGAAATATTTTTGAGTTTTCTTTTTAATTACTACTACAAGCATGGAAAGTAAATTAATTAAAATCTACAACTAATTTTTTGGGGATTTTTTTCTTAAGGTTTATTAAACACACAAGAAGAAAGCATAAAAGGAAATAAACTAGCATGGATGATACAATGAAAAAGTATAAACACCGACATCTAACAATGAGTGTGTGAACATAAATGTAATGTCGGTGAGAAATACGTACTCCCCCAAGCTTAGGCTTTTGGCCTAAGTTGGTTTATGGCCACAGCTGGCCTGACTGATATCCATAATAATAGTTGGGGTCGTACTGCGATGAGGAAGAAGAAGGCTTCGATTGCCACTGGCTGGCAATCATCTCCGGATCCCACTGATAGTTAGACTGTCGTGAAGGATCAAATTGTGGTTCCGGTTCTGGCTCCTCGGCTGGTGCAGGGTTCCGGTAGGCGTGGATAGCCGTCAACGGAACAAGGTACGTGCCTACAGTCAAATCAAACAAAGAAGGAGCAGGCAAGGTAATAGTCTCAGGATGATGTTTATTAAAGAACAATTGATATTTAAGCTCTCCTGCCCTATTCTTAATAATAAAATCATGTGCCACCATACTTTTATAATCTAGATAAACACGAGGCAACACTTTTTCTTCCTTCTCAGCATGCCTAATAGGTATGTTAAAATGTGCAGCTAGGCGTGTAGCATAGATGCCTCCAAAGATGGGGCCCTTTGTACGGTTCAGACTTAACCGTTTAGCAATAATAGCGCCCATACTAAAAGTGTTATCACTGTATAAACTGTGGAGCAGAATAATTATATCAGGGATACTAAGGTTTCCATAGTTTCTGCGACCAATTAAGCAACGACTAGCAAATGATGCAAAGTAACGTAAGATAGGAAAATGTATGCTAGTGATTCGTGCATCGAAAACCTTCCTAGTTACCCCTACAGTGATAGTATCAATAAATCCCTCCACATCATCATGATGTGGTTCTTCTGTCTTGCCCCCAAAAGGGACTAACAAATCTGACAGAAATCATAAAGTGATATCTCCTTATGCTCATCATATAAATGAAACTCCACCGAAGGTGGTGAGTTCCTAGAATGAAAATGAAAGTTTTGCACAAAGGTATTTGTGAGTAAGAGATACTGATCGCATTGGTCGTGGAGTAAAGCGGTGAGGCCTGCATTTTGAGCCAATTCATGAAAATCTTCATAAATCCCAGCTGCTCTAAAGAGATTCTCGGAAGGCCATTCACACGCCCGAACCTCCGCAGTGCGCGGCAAATTATACTTAGGCTTCGGTGCCTTTTCCTTCGAGCTTTGGCTCGATGAGCCCCTCAATAATCTCCTCATCATTTTTTGAAAAATTCTGAAATTTTTAGTAACTTCAAAATAAAAGTAAACCAAACTCAATAATATTGATAGCAACCACTCCTACAAGTTCCTAGGGCCTATATCATGCATCAAAACTACTTTTGACCATATAAATTTGACATGCAAGCTCAAGAACAGGGTCACCTAAGCAGCAAAAATTTGCAATGAATAAAGCACTAGAACAAAAACTAATTGGACCAATGGAGGAGTCACATACCAAGGAACAATCTCCCCAAGCAGTTTTGTGAGAGGTGCTTTGAGCAAGGAGATCGAAAATGGCAGCAAAGAGGGCTGGAACTCGTGCTTGAGTTGGTTTTTCGTGTTTGTGGGAGGAAGAAGAAGAGGATGGGTGCAGGAATAAGTGGAGGAGGGCCACCGTGGGCCCACGAGGCAGGGGGGCACGCCCTAGGGGGTGGGCGCGCCCTCCACCCTCGTGGCAAGGTGGTTGGCCCCCCTGGTGTGTTCTTTGTTCCATAAATCCTCAAATATTCTAGAAAAAATCATATTTAATTTTCAGGGCATTTGGAGAACTTTTATTTTCGAGGTATTTTTATATTGCACGGATAATCAGATAACAGACAGAAAATTATTTATTTTTACTTTATTTCAACTAAATAACAGAAAGTATAGAGAGGGTACAGAAGGTTGTGCTTCTAGTTTCATCCATCTCATGCTCATCAAAAGGAATCCACTAACAAGGTTGATCAAGTCTTGTTAACAAACTCATTCCGATTAACATGAAACCGGAGAAATTTCGAATAACACTAGGTTACCTCAACGGGGATATGCACATCCCCAATAATAAGTATATCATATTTCTTCTTGACAGTAGGAAGAGGAAATTCAAAACCTCCAAATATAATCGATGGAATTTTTCCGATAGAATTGATACTATGAACTTGAGGTTGTTTCCTCGGAAAGTGTACCGTATGCTCATTACCATTAACATGAAAAGTGACATTGCCTTTGTTGCAATCAATAACAGCCCCTGCAGTATTAAGAAAAGGTCTTCCAAGAATAATAGACATACTATCGTCCTCGGGAATATCAAGAATAACAAAGTCCGTTAAAATAGTAACGTTTGCAACCACAACAGGCACATCCTCACAAATACCGACAGGTATAGCAGTTGATTTATCAGCCATTTGCAAAGATATTTCAGTAGGTGTCAACTTATTCAAATCAAGTCTACGATATAAAGAGAGAGGCATAACACTAACACCGGCTCCAAGATCACATAAAGCAGTTTTAACATAGTTTCTTTTAATGGAGCATGGTATAGTAGGTACTCCTGGATCTCCAAGTTTCTTTGGTATTCCACCCTTAAAAGTATAATTAGCAAGCATGGTGGAAATTTCAGCTTCTGGTATCTTTCTTTTATTTGTAACAATATCTTTCATGTACTTAGCATAAGGATTCATTTTGAGCATATCAGTCAATCGCATACGCAAAAAGATAGGTCTAATCATTTCAGCAAAGCGCTCAAAATCCTCATCATCCTTTTTCTTGGATGGTTTGGGAGGAAAAGGCATGGGTTTCTGAACCCAAGGTTCTCTTTCTTTACCATGTTTCCTAGCAACAAAGTCTTTCTTATCATAACGTTGATTCTTTGATTGTGGGTTATCAAGATCAACAGCAGGTTCAATTTCTACATCATTATCATTACTAGGTTGAGCATTATTATGAACATCATCATTAACATTTTCATTAGGTTCATGTTCATTGCCAGATTGTGTTTCAGCATCAGACATAGAGATATCATTTGGATTATCAGGTGGTTCAGCAATAGGTTCACTAGAAGTTTGCACAGTTCTATCATTTTTCTTTTTCTTCTTTTTAGAAGAACTAGGTGCATCAATATTATTTCTCTGAGAATCTTGCTCAATTCTCTTAGGGTGGCCTTCAGGATATAAAGGTTCCTGACTCATTCTACCAGTTCTAGTAGCCACTTTAACAGCATAATTATTTTTCTTACTATTCATCTCATTGAGCAATTCCTTTTGAGCTTTAAGTACTTGTTCTACTTGAGTGGTAACCATAGAAGCATGTTTGCTAACAAGTTTAAGTTCACCTCTAATATTAGCCATATAATCACCCAAGTATTTAATCATATCAGCATCTTGTTTTAATTGTCTACCGAAATAAGCATTGAAGTCTTCCTGCTTAAACATAAAATTATCAAACTCACCCAAGCATTGACTAGCAATTTTAGTAGGAGGGATTTCAGCTTTATCATATCTATAGAGAGAATTTACCTTTACTACCTGTGTCGGGTTATCGGGGTCTGGAGGTTCTTTAATAAATAAAGGATCAAGATCATATGTTTCTTCAATAGGCGGTAAATTAAGACCATGTATTTCTTCAATAGGAGGTAAATTCTTAACATCTTCTGCTTTAATACCTTTTTCTTTCATAGATTTCTTTGCCTCTTGCATATCTTCGGGACTGAGAAATAGGACACCTCTCTTCTTTGGAGTTGGTTTAGGAATAGGATCATTAATTGGAGCAGGAGCTGGCTCAGGAGGTGCCCAATTATTTTCATTTGTCAACATATTATTCAATAAGATTTCAGCTTCATCCGGTGTTCTTTCCCTGAAAAGAGAACCAGCACAACTATCCAGGTAATCTCTGGAAGCATCGGTTAGTCCATTGTAAAAGATATCAAGTATTTCATTTTTCTTAAGAGGATGATCAGGCAAAGCATTAAGTAACTTGAGAAGCCTCCCCCAAGCTTGTGGGAGACTCTCTTCTTTAATTTGCACAAAGTTGTATATTTCCTTTAAAGCAGCTTGTTTCTTATGAGCAGGGAAATATTTAGCAGAGAAGTAGTAAATCATATCCTGGGGACTACGCACACAACCAGGATCAAGAGAATTAAACCATATCTTAGCATCACCCTTTAATGAGAACGGAAATATTTTAAGGATATAAAAGTAGCGAGATCTCTCATCATTAGTGAACAGGGTGGCTATATCATTTAATTTAGTAAGATGTGCCACAACAGTTTCAGATTCATAGCCATGAAAAGGATCAGATTCAACCAAAGTAATTATATCAGGATCAACAGAGAATTCATAATCCTTATCAGTAACACAGATAGGTGAAGTAGCAAAAGCAGGGTCAGGTCTCATCCTAGCATTTAGAGATTGCTTATTCCATTTAGCTAATAACCTTTTGAGTTCATATCTATCTTTGCAAGCTAAAATAGCTAAAGAAGCTTCTTGATCAAATAAATAACCCTCAGGAATAAC
This sequence comes from Triticum aestivum, assembly GCF_018294505.1. Lineage (NCBI taxonomy): Eukaryota > Viridiplantae > Streptophyta > Magnoliopsida > Poales > Poaceae > Triticum > Triticum aestivum. The sequence continues at coordinate 408,206,637 of NC_057794.1, forward strand.
AAGTGATTCTTCATCATCACTTTCATCATCATAATCAGATTCAATATTTTCAATCTCTCTAGCCCTAGCAAGTCGTTCCTCGAGAAAATCACCAAGTGGCACAGTAGTATCAAGCATAGAAGTAGTTTCATCATAAGTATCATGTATAGCAGAAGTAGCATCATCAATAACATGCGACATATCAGAACGAATAGCAGAAGCAGGTTTAGGTGTCGCAAGCTTACTCATAACAGAAGGTGAATCAAGTGCAGAGCTAGATGGCAGTTCCTTACCTCCCCTCGTAGTTGAGGGATAAATTGTTGTCTTAGCGTCTTTCAAATTCTTCATAGTGTCCAGCAGATATAAATCCCAAGTGACTCAAAGAATAGAGCTATGCTCCCCGGCAACGGCGCCAGAAATTAGTCTTGATAACCCACAAGTATAGGGGATCGCAACAGCTTTCGAGGGTAGAGTATTCAACCCAAATTTATTGATTCGACACAAGGGGAGCCAAAGAATATTCTCAAGTATTAGCAGCTGAGTTGTCAATTCAACCACACCTGGAAACTTAGTATCTGCAGCAAAGTGTTTAGTAGCAAAGTAATATGATAGTGATGGTAACGGTAACAAAAGAGTAACGAAAGCAAAGTAATGTTTTTGGTATTTTGTAGTGATTGTAACAATAGCAACGGGAAAGTAAATAAGCGTAAACCAGTATATGGAAAGCTCGTAGGCATCGGATCAGTGATGGATAATTATGCCGGATGTGGTTCATCATGTAACAGTCATAACATAGGGTGACACAGAACTAGCTCCAATTCGTCAATGTAATGTAGGCATGTATTCCGAATATAGTCATACGTGCTTATGGAAAAGAACTTGCATGACATCTTTTGTCCTACCCTCCCGTGGCAGCGGGGTCCTAATGGAAACTAAGGGATATTAAGGCCTCCTTTTAATAGAGAACCGGAACAAAGCATTAGCACATAGTGAATACATGAACTCCTCAAACTACGGTCATCACCGGTAAGTATCCCGATTATTGTCACTTCGGGGTTAACGGTTCATAACACATAATAGGTGACTATAGACTTGCAAGATAGGATCAAGAACTCTCATATATTGATGAAAACATCATAGGTTCAGATCTGAAATCATGGCACTTGGGCCCTAGTGACAAGCATTAAGCAGAGCAAAGTCATAGCAACATCAATCTCAGAACATAGTGGATACTAGGGGTCAAACCCTAACAAAACTAACTCGATTACATGATAAATCTCATCCAACCCATCACCATCCAGCAAGCCTATGATGGAATTACTCACGCACGGCGGTGAGCATCATGAAATTGGTGATGGGGGATGGTTGATGATGACGACGGTGATGAATCCCCCTCTCTGGAGCCCCGAACGGACTCCAGATCAGCCCTCCTGAGAGGTTTTAGGGCTTGGCGGTGGCTCCGTATCGTAAAACGTGATGATTTCTTCTCTCTGATTTTTTCTCCCCGAAACTCAATATATGGAGGTGGAGTTGGAGTCGGAGAGGCAACAGGGGGCCCACGAGGTAGGGGGGCGCGCCCCCCACCCTCGTGGGGAGACGGTGGGCCCCCTGGCCTTCATATTTGGCAGGTATTTTTCTTATTTTCTGAAAAGTGTCTCCGTGAAGTTTCAGGTCATTCCGAGAATGTTTGCTCCTGCACATAAATAACACCATGGTAATTCTGCTGAAAACAACATCAGTCCGGGTTAGTTCCATTCAAATCATGCAAGTTAGAGTCCAAAACAAGGGCAAAAGTGTTTGGAAAAGTAGATACGTTGGAGACATATCATTCCTCTGTGCAGCAATGAGGATAATCCTCAAGTTACGGACCCAATCCGTGTAATTGCTACCATCATCTTTCAACTTTGCTTACTCAAGGAACGCATTAAAATTCAACGGAACAACAACACGGGTCATCTATCTACAATCAACATAGACAAGCAAAATACTATCAGGTACTAAGTTCATGATAAATTTAGGTTCAATTAATCATATTACTTAAGAACTCCCACTTAGATAGACATCCCTCTAATCATCTAAGTGATCACGTGATCCAAATCAACTAAACCATGTCCGATCATCACGTGAGATGGAGTAGTTTTCAATGGTGAACATCACTATGTTGATCATATCTACTATATGATTCACACTCGACCTTTCGGTCTCAGTGTTCCGAGGCCATATCTGTTATATGCTAGGCTCGTCAAGTTTAACACTACTGGAATCAGCTACTTTGCCATCTGCCAGTTCTTTGCCGTCCGCTAGCGGACGGCAAAGAAGCTCTTTGCCATCAGCTTCCAAAAAGCGGACGGCAAAGAACTGGCTGATGGCAAAGACCAAGTTTGCCATCAGCCAGTTCTTTGCCGTCTGCTAGCGGACGGCAAAGATTCTTTGCCGTCGGCTAGCGGATGGCAAAGAGGGAGGGGCCCCACTGACGAGCTGCAAAAAAAACCTAACGGGTCCCCTCTTTGTCGTCCGCTAGCGGACGGCAAAGGGTGGCGGACGGCAAAGAGGGAGGGCCCCACGTAACGTTAACGGGGCCGCGCCCCATCCCCCCTCTCTCTCTCTTTCTCTCCCACCTCTCGCCAGCCCCGTCGCACCACCCCGCCGCCGCCGCCCCAGCGCCCCCCGCCCTGTCGCCCCACCACCCCACCGCCGCCCCGGCGCCCCCCCGCCCCGCCGCCCCCGCTGCCCTGCCGTCTGGGCGCCGCCATGCCCCGGTGCCCTGGAACCTCCGCGCCCCGCCACCCCGGCCGGGCCCGGCGCCGCCGCCCCAGGCCGCCCCGCCCCCCTCCTCCGCCGCCCCAGGCCGCCCCGCCCCGCTCCTCCGCCGCCCCAGGCCGCACCGCCCCCCTCCTCCAACCTGCAGGTGAGTCTCTTCTTCCTTTTTTTTCCTTTTTTCTGTTTTTTAGTTTTAGGTTTATGTTTAGTTTTAGGTTTATAGGTTTAGTTTTAGGTTTAGATTTAGTTTTTTTCTTTTTCTGTTTTTTTAGTTTTAGGTTTAGGTTTAGTTTAGTTTTAGGAAAGAAGAAAAAGAGAAAAAGAGGAGATCAGGAGAAGAAGAAGAAGAGGAGGAGGAGGAGAAGAAAAAAGAAGAAGAGGAAGAAGAAGAAGAAGAAAGAGGAGAGGAGGAGAAGAAGAAGAGGAAAAAGGAAAGGAGGAGGAGGAAGAAGAAGAAGAAGAAGAAGAAGAAGAAGGAAAAAAGGAAGAAAAGGAAAAGGAGGAAGAAGAAGAAAAGGAAAAAAACCCGACCCGACACGGTACCCGGCACCCCGACACGACATCCCGACCCCGAGACCCCGACCCCGACCCCGAGACCCCGACCCCGACCCCGACACCCCGACCCCGACCCCGACACCCCGACCCCACAAGCCTGACCCGACACCCCGACCCCGACCCCGACACCCCGACCCCGACCCGACACGGTACCCAAACCCCGACCCGGCACCCCGACACGACACCCCGACCCCGAGACCTCGACCCCGACCCCGAGACCCCGACCCTGACACCCCGACCCCGACCCCGACCCCGACCCCGACCCCGACACCCCGACCCCGACACCCCGACCCCGACCCCGACACCCCGACCCCCCAAGCCTGACCCGACACCCCGACCCCTCGAGCCTGACCCGACACCCCAACCCCGAGCCTGACCCGACACCCTGACCCCGACACCACACCCCGACCCCGAAACAACACCCCGACACCGACACGGCACTACCCCGACATCGACACGACACCCCGACCCCCCGACCCCGAAACAGCATCCCGACCCCGACACGGCACCCCGACACCGACAGGACACCCCGACCACCGACACCTCCTGAAAAGGTGTTCTTTGGCCTTCCAGAGGCCGACGGGGTCATATATTTGTGAATTATTAGTTAGGTCATATATTTTTTGATTTTGTTATGAAAAACATCATATATAATTGTGTTGATCGTGTAGTTTTAAATGTGCAGTTGTTTCATCGCTGCGAGGTTTGGTGTTCGACGACCTCGCCGTGCGTTTGACTAGCTCTGCCCCTTCGTTCGTGGCTGAGCACAAATGACAAGTCCTCCTCCCCCATTAATTATTTGATCTATTCCGATGAAACTTGATAGCTAGCTATATATGTGTCTTGAATCATCAGTATGCGTAACCAATATGTGTCTCCCGTTCGAAAGCGTCATAGTTATAAATATGCATGCATTTGCATATTTATAACCTTGATTCTTTCGAATTGTCCAACGCTATCCATGGACAGCCCGAGTATGTGTAGATTGGGTTCGTTTTCCCATATGCTTTGCTCCGGATCCGACGCATATATTTCGTCAGTGCCTCCCCTGTTGTTCTCCGGGTACACATCCTCTCTGTTTATTGCAAAGACGTGTATCAGGAGAACAGCGGGGAGGTGCTGCCGAAATTTTGCGTTGGATCCGGAGCATAGCATGGGAAAATGAACCCAATCTACACATACACAGGTGGGATTAGGACCTATCATTACCTATTAGAGTGTAGGTTGCATGGACGTAATAAAATTGACAAAGTAGATCAACTGATGAATATATACATGGTGAATTACATATATAATTGTTGTGTGTCCAGTAGCTCTGAAAGTCAAGATGAGTGACCGTGCTTGGATGTATACCGGTCACACTGGTCAGAACAAATGGAGCACTGAATGGTTCACAAAAACTAAGGGGTTTGTGCAAGCCGCATTTGCAAATGGCCAAAAGAAAACCTGGTGCCCCTGTTTCCGGTGCGGCAATTGGGAAAAGAAGACAGAGGCTGAAATGGGCAAACACATGCAGAAGAGTGGTTTTACGCCCGATTATACGGTGTGGACATTTCATGGTGAGTCTGCCCAATGTGACCGAGCTGAGGTGGATCGTCGTCGCACCGACGAGCATGGTACCGGGATGGAAAACATGGTGCAAGGCTATGATGATGCTCGGGATTCGGACGAGGAGATGGAGGAATCTGCAAAGGCCTTCAATGAAATGTTGGAGTCTTCGAAACATCCGCTCCACGAGCACACTGAGCTTTGTCAGTTGGATGCCATCTCACAAGTAATGGCTCTGAAGGCTCAGTTCAACTTGGGCAGAGAATGCTATGACGCAATTATGACAGTATTTGGACGCTTTCTACCCAAAGCACTCTCCCGGAGATCAAGGCGCGCCAGTCGAGCTCCGCTCCTGAGATAAGGCCTCGTGAACGGCCAGTGCAACTCGCCATCAAGGTTAGTGATACGTACTCAGTTATCTTTCTCCATTACATTGTGTGCGCTTCCATCAATGATTACAAATGGTCATGTGAGTGGTGTTGCAGGCTGCTATATAGAGTGAGAGAGATAGAACGGAGAAACTTCTGGCGGAGGCGGCGGAGAGGCAGCGGGAGTTGGAGGAGAGGACGACAAAGATGATGGAGGAGGAGAGGGCACGGAATGGCATGCAGGCAAGGGCCATGTACGAGCTCCTTGTGGTAAGTTTCTTCTGCAGATTAGCCAAAACATTCATGTAGTGTTTGTCTCATTACTAACTAGTATGACTGAGTCGTCAAAACCAAATGTGCAGTCTGTGTGCGAGAAGACAGGTCAGACCGCTCCGATGATGCCAGTGATTGCTCTTGGGACCACGGTGATTTTTATTTGAATGGACATTACTTGCTAGTCTTAACATTTGAGTGTCATCATGCTAACAAGACATTGGAAATGATCTTTGGTGCAGCGTAACTCCAGACAAGCATCGCACGATCCTTCTCCAGCTACCGACACGAGCCACCCCGCTCCTACACCTCCTGGATCTTGGTAAGTTTATCTAGTGTTTTGCTTAACACATGCATAAAGACCTAGACTTAGCTTTATTTCCTCCAATGCTTACCATAATGACCTAGACTTAGCTTCTTCTCCTCCAAAATGACTTAATAAGCTTACTGACCTCCAAAACCATCCATTTTACCTAAGTTAGCTCTAAAACGATCTGTACTTAGCTTACTTATGTCAAAAATTGCATAATTAGCTTAGTTAGCTCATAGACTATCCATTTTACCTAAGTTAGCTCTAAAATGACCCATTTTACCTAGGTTAGCTTATAAATGATCCAGTTCATCCAAGTTAGCTCAAAAATGACCCATTTTACCTAGATTAGCTCCTAAATGATCCATTTTACCTACGTTAGCTTTAAAATGACCCATTTCACCTAGGTTAACTCCAAAATGACCCATCTTACCTAGGTTATCTCATAAACGATCCATTTCAACTAATTTAGCTCATAAACGATCCATTTCACCAAGTTAGCTAAAAAACGATCCATTTCACCTAAATTAGCTCTTAAATGATCCATTTCACCTAAGTTAGCTCAAAAAGATCCATTTCAACTAAATTAGCTCATAAATGATCCATTTCACCTAAGTTAGCTCAAAAACGATCCATTTCAACTAAGTTAGCTCATAAATGATCCATTTCACCTAAGTTAGCTAAAAAACGATCCATTTCACCTTAGTTACCTCAAACACGATCCATTTGACCTTAGTTAGCTCATAAACGACCCATTTCAACTAAGTTAGCTCATAAATGATCCATTTCACCTTAGCTAGCTCATAAACGACCCATTTCAACTTAGTTAGCTCATATATGATCCATTTCACGTAAGTTAGCTCATAAATGATATACTCTTCTTGTTCTAGTCTTCTTCTTGTTCTACTCTTCTTGTTCTAGTCTTCTTCTTGTTCTACTCTTCTTCTTGTTCTACTCTTCTTGTTCTAACTTTCTTATTTTTCATTTTGCAGATTTCATTCACTTGACGAAAGCTTGCATAGATGGAGTGCTCCTTATCCCTTTCTCTGTTTCTTTTGTATCGTTGAACTATGCATGTATCGTTGGATGAAACTGTTGTAATATATATGGTTGGATGCCTCTATGTTGAACTTGTTATGTATGATGGAACTATGCATGTAATATATATGGTTGGATGATGAAGTTATGTGTTGGATATCTTATATGTTTGCTCTGTAATGGCCTTTTGAAATATATCTATATATGTCATATATATTTGTGATGAAAATTGTTGGATTTAATAAAAAACAGATAAAAGAGCCAATATGCAGGCTCTTTGCCGTCTGCCACCGACGGCAACGGGCTCTTTGCCGTCTGCCGCGGACGGCAAAGAAGACACGTGGCATCTAGCTGTGCTTCCTGGGAGCTGACCCATTTGGTCAGTTTGCCTACAGTGGCAGACGGCAAAGACTTTGCCATCAGTGGCGGACGGCAAAGAACCTGCACTTTGCCATCAGTGGCAGACGGCACAGAACCTGCCATGTAGTGATGTGTAGATGACATCATACGGCGGACGGCAAAGACACTAGAAATTTTGCCGTCAGCGGCGGACGGCAAAGGCCTGCCGTTAGCCACTTAACGGACTGACAGCGCAATTATTGCCGTCCGCTCTCTTTGCCGTCCGCCGCAGACGGCAAAGAGCCTTTGCCGTCAGCCGCCAGGAAGCAGACGGCAAAGTAGTTGTTTACCGTAGCCTACTTTGCCGGAGCCTTTTGCCGTCCGCGGTTGACGGCAAAGGCCTTTGCCGTCCGCCGTTCATGCCTTTGCCGTCCGCCGTGGCAGACGACAAAGTAGCTGATTCCTGTAGTGTAACCCGAGTATTCTGCGTGTGCAAAACTGGCTTGCACCCGTTGTAGATGAACGTAGAGCTTATCACACCCGATCATCACGTGGTGTCTCGGCACGACGAACTTTGGCAACGTTGCATACTTAGGGAGAACACTTTTATCTTGAAATTTAGTGAGAGATCATCTTATAATAATACCGTCAATCAAAGCAAAATAAGATGCATAAAAGATAAACATCACATGCAATCAATATAAGTGATATGATATGGCCATCATCATCTTGTGCTTGTGATCTACATCTCTGAAGCACCGTCATGATCACCATTGTCACCGGCACGACACATTGATCTCCATCATAGCATCATTGTCGTCTCGCCAACTATTGCTTCTACGACTATCGCTACCGCTTAGTGATAAATTAAAGCAATTACAGGGTGATTGCTTTGCATACAATAAAGCGACAACCATACGGCTCCTGCTAGTTGCCGATAACTCGGTTACAAAACATGATCATCTCATACAATATAGCATCATGCCTTGACCATATCACATCACAACATGCCCTGCAAAAACAAGTTAGACGTCCTCTACTTTGTTGTTGCAAGTTTTACGTGGCCGCTACTGGCTTAGCAAGAACCGTTCTTACCTACGCATCAAAAACACAACGATAGTTCGTCAAGTTAGTGTTGTTTTAACCTTCTCAAGGACCGGGCGTAGCCACACTCGGTTCAACTAAAGTTGGAGAAACTGACACTCGCCAGCCACCTATGTGCAAAGCATGTCGGTAGAACTAGTCTCGCGTAAGCGTACGCGTAATGTCGGTCCGGGCCGCTTCATCCAACAATACTGCCGAACCAAAGTGTGACATGCTGGTAAGCAGTATGACTTGTATCGCCCACAACTCACTTGTGTTCTACTCGCGCATATAACATCTACGCATAAAACCTGGCTCGGATGCCACTGTTGGGGAACGTAGTAATTTCAAAAAAATTCCTACACACACACAGGATCATGGTGATGCAAAGCAACGAGAGGGGAGAGTGTGTCCATGTACCCTCGTAGACCGAAAGCGGAAGCGTTAGCACAACGCGGTTGATGTAGTCGTACGTCTTCACGATCCAACCGATCCAAGTACCGAACGTACGGCACCTCCGAGTTCAGCACACGTTCAGCTCGATGACGTCCCACGAATTTCGATCCAGCAGAGCTTCACGAGAGAGTTCCATCAGCACGACAGCGTGATGACGGTGATGATGTTGCTACCGACACAGGGCTTCGCCTAAGCACCGCTACGATATAACCAAGGTGGAATATGGTGGAGGGGGGCACCGCACACGGCTGGAATAGATCAACAGATCAACTTGTGTGTTCTAGGGTGCCCCCTGCCCCCGTATATAAAGGAGCAAGGTGGGAGGCGGCCGGCCAGGAGGAGGGCGCGCCAAGGGGAGAGTCCTACTCCCACCGGGAGTAGGACTCCTCCTTTTCCTTGTTGGAGTAGGAGAGGGAAGGAAGGGAGAAAGGGGGAGAAGGAAAGGGGGGGCACTGCCCCCTCCTTGTCCAATTCAAACTAGAGGGGGAGGGGGCGCGCAGCTGCCCTGGGCCGCCCCTCCTCTTCTCCCACTAAGGCCCATGAGGCCCAATTAACTCCCCGGGGGATTCCACTAACCCCCCACCCCCACCCCCCGGTACTCCGGTTTTTATCCGAAACCACTTGGAACACTTCCGGTGTCCGAATATAGTCATCCAATATATCGATCTTTACGTCTCGACCATTTCGAGACTCCTCGTCATGTCTGTGATCATATCCGGGACTCTGAACTACCTTCGGTACATCAAAACACAAAAACTCATAATACCTATCGTCACCAAACTTTAAGCGTGCGGACCCTACGGGTTCGAGAACTATGTAGACATGACCGAGACATGTCTTCGGTCAATAACAATAGCGGAACCTGGATGCTCATATTGGCTCCTACATATTCTACGAAGATATTTATCGGTCAAACCGCATAACAACATACGTTGTTCCCTTTGTCATCAGTATGTTACTTGCCCGAGATTCGATCGTCGGTATCTCTATACCTAGTTCAATCTTGTTACCGGCAAGTCTCTTTACTCGTTCCGTAATGCATCATCCCGCAACTAACTCATTAGTCACATTGCTTGCAAGGCTTATAGTGATGTGCATTATCGAGAGGGCCCAGAGATACCTCTCCGACAATCGGAGTGACAAATCCTAATCTCGAAATACGCCAACTCAACAAGTACCTTCGGAGACACCTGTAGAGCACCTTTATAATCACCCAGTTACGTTGTGACGTTTGGTAGCACACATAGTATTCCTCCGTTAAATGGAAGTTGCATAATCTCATAGTCATAGGAACATGTATAAGTAATGAAGAAAGCAATAGCAACATACTAAACGATCAAGTGCTAAGCTAACAGAATGGGTCAAGTCAAACTCATGTCTATGGCTAGGAAACATAAGCATCTCTGATCAACGAGCTAGTCAAGTAGAGGCATACTAATGACACTCTGTTTGTCTATGTATTCACACATGTATTATGTTTCCGGTTAATACAATTCTAGCATGAATAATAAACATTTATCATGATATAAGGAAATAAATAATAACTTTATTATTGCCTCTAGGGCATATTTCCTTAACGTCCCTCATACTCTTGATCCAGTTGAGGCAGAGGGTGAGTTCTGTCAGCACACGGCGTGTTGATGGTGATGATGAAGTTATCTACGCAGGGCTTCGCCTAAGCACAACGACGATATGACCGAGGTGGAAAACTGTGGTGGGGGGCACCACACACGGCTAAAGATCAACTTGTGTGCCTATGGCGTGCCCCCCTCGCCCGTATATAAAGGAGGGGAGGAGGAGGCCGGCCGGCCACAAGTGGCGCGCTAAGGGGGGAGGAATCCTACTCCTAGTAGGAGTAGGTTTCCCCCTTTCCTAGTCCAAGAAGGAGAAGAAAGGAAAGAGGAGAGAAGAGAAGGAAGGAGGGGGCGCGCACCCCTTCCCTTGTCCAATTCAGACTGGGCAAGGGGGGGGGGGTGCGCCACCTCTGGCAGGCCCTCTCTCTTCTCCATTAAGGCCCATTGTAGCCCATTAATCCTCCGGGGGGTTCCGGTAACCTCCCGGTACTCCGGAAAATACCCGATACACTTCGGAACCATTCCGGTCTCCGAATATAACCTTCCAATATATCAATCTTTATATCTCGACCATTTAGAGACTCCTCGTCATGTCCGTGATCTCATCCGGGACTCCGAACAATCTTCGGTACATCAAATCACATAACTCATAATACATATCGTCATCGAACGTTAAGCGTGCGGACCCTACGGGTTCGAGAACTATGTAGACATGACCGAGACACATCTCCGGTTAATAACCAATAGCGGAAGCTGGATGCTCATATTGGTTCCTACATATTCTACAAAGATCTTTATCGGTCAAACCGCACAACAACATACGTTGTTCCCTTTGTCATCGGTATGTTACTTGCCCGAGATTCGATCGTCGGTATCATCATACCTAGTTCAATCTCGTCACCGGCAAGTCTATTTACTCGTTCCGTAATGCATCATCCCGTGACTAACTCATTAGTCACATTGCTTGCAAGGCTCATAGTGATGTGCATTACCGAGAGGGTCTAGAGATACCTCTCCGATACACGAAGTGAAAAATCCTAATCTCGATCTATGCCAACTCAACAAACACCATCAGAGACACCTGTAGAGCATCTTTATAATCACCCAGTTACGTTGTGACGTTTGATAGCATACAAGGTGTTCCCCCGGTATTCGGGAGTTGCATAATTTCATAGTCATAGGAACATGTATAAGTCATGAAGAAAGCAATAGCAATAAACTAAACGATCATAGTGCTAAGCTAACGGATGGGTCTAGTCAATCACATAATTCTCTAATGATGTGATCTCGTTCATCAAATGACAACACATGTCCATGGCTAGGAAACTTAACCATCTTTGATTAACGAGCTAGTCAAGTAGAGGCATACTAGTGACACTCGGTTTGTCTATATATTCACGCATGTACTAAGTTTCCGGTTAATACAATTCTAGCATGAATAATAAACATTTATCATGATATAAGGAAATATAAATAACAACTTTATTATTGCCTCTAGGGCATATTTCCTTCACCATGGTCAGTTCGACCATGGTCAGAATTGAACGCGACAGAGATCATTGGCTTCTCGCAGGGATGCGATGCTTGGAGACTCACCCGGGTGATCGAGAATGAGATATTAGCATTGTTCTGGCCCTGTTTCTTAGGTCGGTATTTTTGTTTTAACTCGTCTAACTCCCATGTTGTCGTGATCACTTGATCGTAGCAATCTCATTCTCTCCGCTTCTCACATGAAAGGTAGAAGATTTCTGGATCTCTCTCTCTCAAAAATTTAGCCTCCATGCCTTTAAATGAGTCGACCTGAACCTGCAAGTTATCTGAAAATTTTGGGTGTGTTTGAGTTCAAACCGACACACCCACTAGCTCCTCAATAGCGAGGTGAAGATATGAAGATGAGAGCATTATGATTGGACTCACCAGTGTCTTAGGATAAAATCATGTTTAGTATCATATCTTTGTGAAAACTGACTGGCATAAGAATAAGAATGATTGGAAGTACAATACAAAATAGTCGTAAATCTCTAATAATTGACTAGCGTGCGTGAAATACATAGTGTATGGTTTGCTTGCTTGAGAGTTAAGTAAAAAAATGCAATATTTTATTTTTTACAGGGTAATTGCAATATTTAATTTAGTTTTGAGAAAACGGCAGCCCATCATTTTGTTTGAATGGCCTGAGCTGAGGCAGAACTTTGTTAGGGCCTTAGGGGGGAGGTCAGCTCCACAGAAAACAGACCTGGACAACTCAAATCAAAAAAAGGAAAAGAAAAAAAGAAAACAGAGCTGGAATGTGGCACAGGACATGAGAAAGCGCCCAGGCAAAAGTACGCTACAGCTGACAGGAAAGCAACGCGATTGCAGGGAACACGCACGCACCAGCTGCCCCTATGACTGTAAGCGGGCATTTCTCGGGTTCTCTCTCTAGCCAATTAGTACCACTCCATCCACTTTTCCCCTTCTTTCTCCCTCCGGTCCGGTGGATCTCCAGCCACCCAGGCCCGAGCCATGGGCGGAGACGGCGACTTCAACGCCGCAGGCGGCGGAAGGGGGGTTGCGGGTCGGAGGCGTGGGCGGCAAGTGCGAGGCAGCCGCGGGCGGGAGACGCAGGGCGGCGCCCCGGCCCGAAGGCCGCGGCAGGAGTTCGTCGCCGAGGGCCCGAGGCGGCAAGTGCGAGGCAGCCGCGGGCGGAAGACGCAGAGCGCCGCCCCGGCCCGGAGAGGTCGCGGCAGGATTTCGTCGCCGAGGGCCCGAGGCGGAGCGCACGGGGTCGGCAGGCGCAGCGCCGGCGAGTTGCTGGAGTAAGGATTGTGCAGCGGCGAGGAGGCGCTGGCTGCTTCCGCTTCCGCAACACGAAGGCGACGATGCGCGAGTCCCGGCCTCGTCCAGATCATCCATCGCCAATTCGCCAGGCAAGCTGAGCTCCTCCCTCCTCTCTTTTCCAAATCCGGATGCTTTGATTTACTACTGAATTTTCCATCAAAAAGCGCTAATTGTGGTTTAACTCCGCTAAACATCTTGTCCCGCCCCGCTATTTTAATTTGCAATTCAACTGAAACTTAAATCAGGCTAGCGCAACACTCGACACGCAGCGTCGTCCTCTCGGCCACTTTCACCACCACCCACCAGCAGCATAGCTTCCTCTTTTTCCGTAGATGGAATCGTGGAAGCTCAGCCTCTCTCTCTCTCTCTCGCAGTGCACCCACCACCAGTCCACCACCGCCACTGTCCTCTCTCCCTTTGGGTCACTTCTCTGTTCCCTCCTCCACCATTTTCCCCATCAGCTCTGCAAGCTGCGTGCTGACGCGGTCGAACCTTTCTTTGTTTGGAGGCTTTCTCTCCACCAGCGCAAGCTCGACACACACCAGTGTCTATGAAGGATAGCCTTGCCCTTGTGTGCTTTGCAGGGACTAGTGCCCCGCTATTTTGATTTTAATTTAGCTGAAACTGAAACCACGCTAGCGCAACAGTCGACACGTAGCGTCGTCCTCTCCCCTTGGTCACTTCCTTCAGCCACCACCCACCAGGAGCGGAGCTTCCTCTTTTTCCATAGATGGAAGCTCAACTTTTCTCTCTTGCGGAGGCTTTCTCTCGACCAGCGCAAGCTCGACACGAGCGTCTCCCTACGTCATGTAGGGGTGTCAGGGCATCACTTGTGTGTCTCCCTGCCAAGAGGAACCGCACAGAACAATGTGATTTGACTCACATATAGGCACAGGAGCATCTAGGCGTGCGTGCAAGGTTCAGCACGCAGCATTTAACGTTGAGGCCCGAAGCCATTGCTGTGCTTGTGCTCTCCCCCCCTTTCTTTCTCTCCCAAAACCAACCGAGGTAGAGTGAGCGAAAGAGGAAAAAACATTTGCTGCTCTCCACCGTGCTTCCACCACCACCACCACCACCAAGAGAAAGAGGAAGAAGCATTTGCTCCTCTGCTCCGTGCTTCCACCACCACCACCACCACCAAGAGAAAGAGGAAGACGCATTTGCTCCTCTGCGCCGTGCTTCCACCACCAGCAGCCCCGTCGTCCTCTCTACCTCTCGCTTCTTCCATCACCACCACCTCAGCTCAAGCCATGGCATCCTTGGCCAACCAGTAGAACCTCATGATCCCACTTTTCTCGCTCACCCTCATGCTCCTGCATGCTCCTGCACCTGCGGTATGCGACGACCTAGGTGCAGGCCTCTCTCCAGGCCATCGCACATACATTGTGCTGCTGAGGCCACCCGTCGAAGCCGGCAGCGAGGACGACCACCGCTGGTGGCAGGATTCCTTCCTGCCAACGCCTCTCGCCGGCTCCGATGAGCCACGCCTCATCCATACCTACACTGAGGTCTTCACGGGGTTTGCCGTGAGGCTCACCGAAGACGACCTCGCCATGGTGTCCCAGAGGAAGGAGTTTCTGCGGGCGTTTCCAGACCATCTCTGGCACCCCAGCACCACTCACACTCCGAAGTTCCTCGGACTGGAGAAAGATGCCGGGCTGTGGAGGGACACCAACTATGGCCAAGGAGTCATAATCGGGGTTCTGGACACCGGCATATACGCAGAGCATCCTTCCTTTGATGACAGTGGCATCCCGCCACCCCCATCAAAGTGGAAGGGCTCATGCCATGGCGCTGCACGCTGCAACAACAAATTGATAGGTGCCAAATTCCGTAATCCCAGAGCATATGATTCCGGAGACGACACAGGGCATGGAACACATACCTCGTCCACCGCAGCTGGGAACTTCGTCAGTCATGCCTCAGCCCACGGCCTCGGCAGGGGCACAGCTGCCGGAATTGCTCCACATGCACACTTGGCCATGTACAGGGTGTGCATAATTCTTGGGTGTGCATCCTCGGACATAGTTGCCGGGTTAGATGAAGCTGTCAAGGATGGTGTTGATGTGCTTTCACTCTCCCTCGGCCCCTTTTTTGATGTCAATTTCACTGATGATCCGGTTGCCATTGGCACATTCAATGCGGTAGCAAAGGGTGTTGTTGTCGTGGCTGCAGCTGGTAACAACGGGCCAAGGTCCTTTATTGCCAACTCTGCACCATGGTTGCTCACAGTTGCAGCTGGCTCGGTGGACCGAAGCTTCCAGACCGTTGTGCAGCTTGGCAACGGCGAGCACATCAGTGGGGAAGCTTTCAATCAGACTGCGAACTCAAGCTCCAACTCTGCTCCTCTGTATTGGAACAAACACTGCAAGTCATCATTGGCTGGAAGAAATGTGTCTGGCAAAATTGTGATTTGCCATAACACAGGACCAATGAATGACACAGGGTCAGCAATCAACCAGTCTGACATCAGTGGCATCATGAGTGCCGGGGCGGCTGGCATAGTCCTGATCAACAGGAAAGATGCTGGCTTCACCACCCTTCTGGAGGATTATGGCAGTGATGTTGTGCAGGTGACCGTGGCTGATGGCAACAATATCATAGAGTATGCAAGGGCAACAAGCAAAGCCAGTGCCAAAGTCATATACAAGAACACTGTGCTTGGTGTCCGTCCATCTCCCACTGTCGCGGCATTCTCATCCCGCGGTCCCAGCACGTTCAGCCCCGGTGTGCTAAAGCCAGATATATTAGCACCCGGGCTCAACATCATTGCTGCATGGCCACCACTCACCATTCTTGGATCTGGGCCATTCAACATTAGATCAGGGACATCCATGTCGACTCCACATGTCAGTGGAATCGCTGCGCTTGTCAAGAGCTCCCATCCTGATTGGTCTGCTGCTGCTATCAAGTCAGCCATCCTCACCACAGCTGACATCACGGACAGCGCTGGTGGCCCAATCTTGGACGAGCAGCATCAGAGGGCAACCGCGTATGCCATGGGTGCTGGCCATGCCAATCCTATAAAAGCTATTGATCCGGGCCTTGTGTATGACCTTAGCATCACTGAATATGCTGGCTACATATGTGCTCTCCTCGGTGATCAAGGCTTGGCAACCATTGCGCGTGCCCCGACGCTGTCCTGCAAAATGCTTCCCAAGATACCAGAGGCACAGTTGAACTACCCATCCATAACAGTGCCACTCAGGACAAGGCCATTCACGGTGAACAGAACCGTTACAAATGTGGGGCCAATAAATTCAGTATACACACTGAAGATGGAGGTTCCCAAGTCTCTCACAGTGCGAGTCTATCCAGAGACGCTGGTGTTCTCCAAGGTTGGACAAAAGAAAACATTCAGCATTACGGTGAGCAGGCATCGCAATGTCGGGTCAAAGGCCTTGCAGGGAAGTTTGAGCTGGGTGTCCAAAAAACATGTTGTGCGTAGTCCGATCGTGGCTTCTCCTCTGTTGTAATCAGGAAAAGCATGTGTGACATATGATGTTGGAGAATCGCACATGTAATATTGTAATTAGGGAAATGACTGTCTTTTAATTAGAAGTGTATCCATGCCTGTAAAATAATTGATGTTTGGACGTTTAGCATCCATTGCTGTCACAATTCATTTCTGAATTACTTTTTCATTTCCCAACTTATCAACAGTGTTTGCTGCAGGTAGTAGATCACCATTGAGAGGTGCTGCTTCTAAGGTGTAAAATCCATCCAGGTACCTAAACCTACTGTAACGCCCCGAGACCGACGCTCCAGAAGACTTCCAGCTATTCCGAGTTTCGCCGTGCGAGTTTTTGCTTGTTGCTTTCTTCTTAGCTTCATTTGCATTGCATCATGTCATCATCCAACCCTTTTTAAAACTCATCTAATAAACCGTATGGATCTTCGGTCCATTTAAATCGAGGGATATTCACATGGTGATTTCTCTTTAAAACATATTCAAAGTCTCCTACTATTGTTAGGGAGCTATTATAAATATTCCACTAATTCGGAATCACCCATAAACACACTTGCAAAATAATTTCGTTCCTTTTCTGCTTCAAGTTTGGTCTCCAAACCTTGCCCATATATTCTTTCTTGTTTTTCCGAAGCTTCCCCAAAAATCACAACATTTTTGGACCTTCCCTTTACCTAGTCCTAGTTCAAACCTATTGAATTAAATTCAAATGATTTTGAATTTAATCTTGCAATCTTGCTCACTTCTATTTTCTTGGGACTAGCGCATTTTTGTGAGTCCAAGAATATTATTTGCATGTGCTAATTCTTTGCCTATCCTTCTCTTTCTTTTCTTTCTCTTTTTCTGTTTTGTTTTAAATGGGAAAATGAGAGAGAGAGAAGAGAGAGTGCAGCCTGTAGCCCAGCCGGCCTCTAAGCCCAAGGCCCAGCCGCCCCCACCTTTCCCCGTAACCCTAGCCCGAACCACTCTCCCTCCCATCGATCCCCATCTCTTCCTCTGGCCGCCGCACTCATCTCTCTCCCTCGATCCCCCTCCTCTTTTCTTCCTCGTCGCGCCGAACTAGGGAGACGCCGCCCCCGCGCCCTGTCTTCCTCCTCGCCCTGCGCGCCCGACGCCGCCCCGCGTCCTCAACTCCGGCGGCCACGTGCCCCTCCTCGACCTCGCCGCCGACAGCAGCAGCTGCTGCACCCTCGCGCCGAGCGCCGCCCCTTCGCGCCCCTCTGTCGTTCGCCTCGGGCTCCTCCGACCTTCCTCGCGCCCGATCTGCTCCAAACCGCGCCACCGGCCAAGTTCCTCGACCTCCGCGTCGTCCCGGAGTCCCTCGCCCACCGCTGCACGGTCCAGTCGTTGCTTCTCCGAGCTGCGTCTGTACGTCGACGCCAAGTTTCGTTGCCTACTCGCCGCCATCGCCTTAGCAGGAGCTCCGCCTCCCCTGCTTCATGCCAAGGCCAACACCGGCCACTTCTTCCAACCGCTGCTCCGCCTCCATCGAGCTCCATCCCCTGCTGTCACTGGATCGCCAAGATGCAACCCCGACCCCGTCGGCCCCTTCCTCGTACAACGCTCAAGCCTTCATGCCCGAGGCCTTCGTCATCTCTCTGTGTTGCGCTGCGTGCGACCCTGTCAGCCACATGGTCGCCACCTCTGCAGCCTCCTGCTGCTGTTTCGTGCACCTTCGCTGCCGGTTGGCGTTGACGCAAGACCAACGGCTTCATCGTCGTTCGCCTACATGCCCGAACCTCGAAGATCCCGTGGAACGCCAAGTACCACTATCCATCTCCGAGGATTTCTCCAAGTACCGCACCGAAACCGCCAAGTACCACTACGATTGCGGACGCCAAGACCGGACCAACAAGTACCCCGATGACCGTCGAGACCGCCAAGTTCCACTATCGCCGACATGTACGACTACACCACGGTCACACGTGAACGACTACATGGATACGACAAGTTCCTCTCCGAAACTTGTACCTCTACCGACGACCCTGGACATCTACGAAACGAACGTGTACAACTACCGTCGCCGTGTACAACGACTTCCACTACGCCGTGTACGACTACTTCCCACGACGACCCGCGAACGACTACCTCCACTACGGCCCGTGAACGACTACTTCCTTTACGAAACGCGTTCCGCCCCGAATGCACGCTTCGAAGGTATAACCGCCGGGAACGACCGCCGTGGAACGAATGCTTTGTTGTATGAGATGCTTATGTTTGCACCGTGTCCGAATTGTCATTGCAAGTTCCTCCTCGTTTCCATGCCACAATCCCGTGGGAACCCGGTAGCCGGGAGCACCCCACCATCTTGCATGACTCGCTCCCGCTCACTTCCTTTTGTACCGGTATCTCCGTGAGCTACCGGAACCGATATGTTGCCATGGCATCATTTTCGGATATGTTGCCGTGGCACCATTTTTGTTTCGCCGCCGTGGCACCTTTTTTTCCTTCCACCATGGCGACTAATGCTTCTTATCATGCTCATGTCAACATTTTCATAAAATTGCATAAAACTTGCATTTGTCATCCGCATCATGATAACAACAATTAAAATGTTTAAAATTGTTGTTTGCTTTAAATTGCTAAATGATATGGGGATTCTTCGGAATTGTTGTTTGTTGCTTCCGGCCTCATTTAACCTTGACTAGATAGGTAGTTTTCATTTGCTTCACCCTCTTGCCATGCTTAACAACATTTAATATTGTTGGGTACATAAACGGGATCAAACTAAATAACTTATCGTGGTGTTTCGTCAATATGCAACTCGTTGCATATTGAGCTCCATTTAATTTGTAGGATTGTTTGTGCACATTGCCATGCCATGCCTCATTAAACCGGACATGCATCATACTTGATTGTGCATCATGCCTTGACTATGCTTGTGTGTTTATCATGGTTGTTTGCTTCTTTCCGGTTTGCTTCTCTTGTTAGCTTCGGTTTCGTTCCGGAGTTGTGAGGATTCGTTCGACTACGTCCGTTTGTCTTCTTCATGGACTCGTTCTTCTTCCTTGCGGGATTTCAGGCAAGATGATCATACCCTCGAAATCACTACTATCTTTGCTATGCTAGTTTGCTCGCTCTTGCTATGCCAATGCTACGATGCCTACCATTTGCTTGTTAGCCTCCCAAATTGCCATGTCAAACTTCTAACCCACCATGTCCTAGCAAACCGTTGATTGGCTATGTTACCGCTTTGCTCAGCCCCTCTTATAGCGTTGTTAGTTGCAGGTGAAGATTGAAGTTTATTCCTTGTTGGAACATGGAGATGTTGTTCCTTGTTGGAACATGTTTACTTGTTGGGATATCACAATATATCTTACTTAATTAATGCATCTATATACTTGGTAAAGGGTGGAAGGCTCGGCCTTATGCCTGGTGTTTTGTTCCACTCTTGCCGCCCTAGTTTCCGTCATATCGGTGTTATGTTCCCGGATTTTGCGTTCCTTACACGGTTGGGCTATAATGGGAACCCCTTGACAGTTCGCCTTAAGTAAAGCTCCTCCAGCAATGTCCAACATTGGTTTTACCATTTGCACTAACAACCTACCACCTTCCCTTGGGTTCTGCAGACTCAAGGGTCATCTTTATTCTAACCCCCCCGGGCCAGTGCTCCTCTTAGTGTTGGTCCGAACTGAGCTGCCTGCGGGGCCACCTCGGGGAAACTTGAGGGTTGGTTTTACTCGTAGCTAGTCTCATCTGAGTGTGCCCTGAGAAAGAGATATGTGCAGCTCCTATCGGGATTTGTCGGCACATTCGGGCGGTGTTGCTGGTTTAGTTTTACCCTGTCGAAATGTCTTGTTGTACCGGGATATCGAGTCTGATCGGAACGTCTCGGGTGGAGGTCTATTCCTTCGTTGACCGTGAGAGCTTGTCCTGGGCTAAGTTGGGACACCCCTGCAGGGTATTATCTTTCGAAAGCCGTGCCCGCGGTTATGGGCAGATGGGAATTTGTTAACGTCCGGTTGTAGAAAACCCGAAGTTGACCTTAATTAAAATACATCAACTGCGTGTGTAACCGTGATGGTCTCTTTCCGGCGGAGTCCGGAGAGTGAACACGGTTGTTGGAGTTATGCTTGACGTAGGTAGTCCAGGATCACTTCTTGATCATACCTTTATCGACCGTGCTTTGCCTTCTATTCTCGCTCTCATTTGCGTATGTTAGCCACCATATATGCTAGTCGCTTGCTGCAGCTCCACCTCATACCTTTACCTTACCCATAAGCTTAAATAGTCTTGATCTCGCGGGTGCGAGATTGCTGAGTCCCTGTGGCTCATAGATACTTCCAAAACCAGTTTGCAGGTGCCTATGTTACCGTGCAGATGACGCAACCAAGCTCAAGGAGGAGCTCGATGAAGATCTTGCCCTTTGTGTTGTTTCGTTCTAGTTGATCAGTAGTGGAGCCCAGTTGGGATCGATCGGGGACCTTTGTCGCATTTGGGGTTCTTCTTTTATTTTGGTTCCGTAGTCGGACCTTGATTGTATCTGGATGATGTAATGCTTATTCATGTAATTGTGTGAAGTGGCGATTGTAAGCCAACTATGTATCTCTTTCCCTTATGTATTGCATGGGTTGTGTGAAGATTACCTCACTTGCGACATTGCTTTCAATGCGGTTATGCCTCTAAGTCGTGCTTCGACACGTGGGAGATATAGCCGCATCGAGGGCGTTACAAGTTGGTAATCAGAGCCTTCCCCGACCTTAGGAGCCCCATTGCTTGATCGTTTTTAGCGGCCGAGTTGTGTCTAGAAAAATGTTTTGAGTCATTTAGGAATTATATAGCGGAGAGTTTAGGAATTCTTTTTACTCCTCAGTCCCTTCGTCACTCTTGCGAGGCATCCTGACGTAGAGTTTTGACTCTTCTCTTCTCGAATTTCACTAAATTTTTTTAGGATCACGCGGGTATCTTGGAATCGTTCCGATGGTTTTATGATGAGAACATTGTCTTGGTGCCTCCTGTCAGGGGTTTAGTGGGAGTGTCCCGGGGAGTTGAGCTCTGAGGTGTTGTCGTCATAATTTTATCGTTGCAGTTCTGGAATACCTGAGTTTAGTACGCCGACATCGAAAATCTCTTTTATGCAGTTGTTGGTGAGATAACCCCGATAACCCAGTACTGAGGTGAGTACGGGAGTATTGCCATGACTTGTATAACGGATGCTTTTCGAAGGTTGAGGTAGACGATTTCCGAAGGTTTCTTGGTTATGTGTTGAAGGATGGATACAGCTGGATGTAGGATTTGTTAGTTTTGGGTGAGATATTATGCTTCCCCTGTATCCCCAACACCTGATTGCATAACCGGAAAATTTCGGGAGTTTCATAGGTGGGAATTCAAGTAGCTCTTAGGATATCTTTCCGACAGATGTATGATATGAAATTGGGGTTCGACGTCTAGTGGTCCGCCTATTCACGGTCGATTTTACAGTAGTCTCGTTGTGTCTTAAAGAGTCCTTGGCTATGCTGACTCGGGGACGCTTCGTATGTCATGTGCACTGCCTTGTACATGATGGTGCTGTACACTCGAGCCCGTGTAGGCCCCACCACGAAAACTTCGGACGAAATCTCTATCATATGTTTGTTCTGGCTTATTTTGCAAGCCAATCCTTTGTTTTGTTTTGAGTTGTGGTATTCGAGTTGCTTCGAAGTCAAATGTTGATTCCATACCTTTTCCAAATGGTGTTCTCATATTCATATGTGAATACTAATCCTTCTTGATCATCGAGTCTGTCTTGTCAATCCTTTTTTTAACCGGTGTGTCTCTCCTCAAGTGGATCCGATCACTTCAACATCAGCAAGACCAATTATCATTTCTTTTCAACGGTGTTTGTTTCATCCGTCTCCAAGTTGCCTTTGTTTTTTCCCGCCCACCCACCCTTTTTTCCTCATTTCAATGTCTTCTCATACCGGTGCACCTCTTAATCTTCCACTTCTCGCTATTCAATTATTCTGGAATGCTCAAGATATCTCGAAGATTCGTGTTTCCACTCTGCATTCGTTCAAGCTCTTTCGAGATTGGTATCTCATTCAAGTCATTTAATTCAACCGGTGCAACATCTCTTTTAAATCTTTTCAACGGTGTTCTTTTGAGTGGGCCCTAACCCACAGGTCTTTTCCCAGGATCTTACCTGACTCTTCTATTTTTCCAGAGCTATCCTAAATTCTTCTCCAAGTTTGACGTAAGAATGAGTTATCATTAGTCAAATGCTTTTCTCCAAGATCTTTCAAATTCTTTTCATAGTTGGCTTAACCTCTTCGCTTTTGATTCTTCCGGTGTGCCTCAATAATTCTTGGTGGTGTTTCTCGTTGTCATTCTCATCATTTGAAGACCGAAGAAGAGTTTCTCTTTAATCTTGCTCTATTCTCTTCAAGATTCATGGTGCTAGCTTGTTGCCATCCTCTCATAATTGTTTTCGATTATGAGAATCTTTTTCACCCATCAGGAGATATTCAAGAGTCTTCTCAGTTTGTCATCCGGAGTCCATCAATTCAGGTTTATTCATTCTCAGCCGTCAGTTATCATTCTCCTATCTTGCCGGTGCATCTATCGAATATCCTCTAATCAGTTCTTGATCTCTTTGTTCTCATGTATCTAGTTTGTCTCAAGCACCTTCGTTCATTTGCTAATTCTTACCGGTGATGCACCCCTACTTCGATCATTTTCAATTCTTACGGTGGTTCTTTCAAGATCTCTCTTCCTTGTTCATCATATCAATTCATTTGTTGTTCCAATCCTACCGGTGGTTCGTTGAAAACCTTCTCAAGTTTTGATATATCTCTTTTAATCCTTTCTACGAGAATAAGTAGTATGCCAAATCCATTGTGGGTCATCAATTTAATTGATGAGGGATAAGCATAATGTAATTCTTATTCTTGTTTCATCGAGTAAATTCAATTCCTTATTCCGGAGGTTCATCCAAAAAATTCTTGGTTTCAATTGCTCATCCTTCTTTTTCGAAGTTCCAAGTTCTCTCGGTTATATAATCGCGAAGCTCCATCTAAATCATTGCAAGGCTTCACCTTGTGTTTTCAACTTCTCTTTCTTTTCATCATCCTTCTATTACCGGATTTCTTCATGGAGGCTATACATGATGGTTCGTCAAGGATTCCTTTTAATCTTGAATTGTTCTTCAAGATTTCTCTTGAAGTTAAGATCTGTCAAGCCATACTCTAAAATAAACATGGTGCTCAACTCATGTTTTGTTTTGAGGAGTTCAAGCATTCTTCATCTTGCATTCCGAAGTGCAATTCTTTCTTCCTTATCTTCTGAGGTGGTGTTAGGTCATTCTTGATAATTTCTCCTCGTGTTTCATGATTGACAGGTTGTCAGGAATGAGATATTTAAATCCATCTTTTTCTCTTTGTTCAAGAGATCTTTTCTACCGTCAATCTCTTCATTGGAGTTATCTTGGTATAGATTTCACCTAAAGCCTTCCGTTGTGAATGTTGCTATTTGTGGTGCTTATTAATGACCCAAGTTATCTCTTTTCCATCTTGATGGAACAAGCTTTCATCTCTTCGTTAATCTCAAGCAATTGTTTCCGTTAGTGGCCGTTTGTCACCTCATAATTTTGAGATGTTTCCATAAGACCACTACAAGCTTATTCTTTTTGTTTCGTTGTTGGTTTTCCAACAACTCCGTTCAATCCTTCTTTTTAAGGAGGCTCTTCCAAATTCAATTGTGGTAGAAGTTGTCATTTTCTTCTCCGTCCCTTTATCCCAACGGTCTAACTTCTATTCTTTCGTTACGGAGGCATTGTGATGTTATGCTCTTCACACATCACCTCGTTTGGTGAGGATCGTCTTCTTTTCTTGCTTATCCAGTTAACCGGAGTGTTGTGTCATCTCTTCAAGTTCTTTTCATTTTTATCAAGTTTTCCTTCTTTCAGTCGGAGTGCTGCCCAAATTATATCAATCTTATTCCTTCTCTATCTAGTTTTAACCGGAGTGGTTTCAATATCTATCTTATCACTAAACCTCTTGGTTCTCGTCGTATCCCTTGTTCCTCTTTTCTAACGGAGTGTTTTCAACTTTGTTCATCTTCGTTGTTTTCTTTCATTCATCTTGCTCAACCTCTCAAGGTTCGTGGTTTCACTCGTTCGTCAAAGAAGCAACTTAGTTTACCTTCTTCTCTTCCTCTTCCGTTTCTCTCAGGTGCCATTCTAGATCTCGGGACGAGATCCTCTCGTAGTGGTGGAGTGTTGTAACGCCCCGAGACCGACGCTCCAGAAGACTTCCAGCTATTCCGAGTTTCGCCGTGCGAGTTTTTGCTTGTTGCTTTCTTCTTAGCTTCATTTGCATTGCATCATGTCATCATCCAACCCTTTTTAAAACTCATCTAATAAACCGTATGGATCTTCGGTCCATTTAAATCGAGGGATATTCACATGGTGATTTCTCTTTAAAACATATTCAAAGTCTCCTACTATTGTTAGGGAGCTATATTAAATATTCCACTAATTCGGAATCACCCATAAACACACTTGCAAAATAATTTCGTTCCTTTTCTGCTTCAAGTTTGGTCTCCAAACCTTGCCCATATATTCTTTCTTGTTTTTCCGAAGCTTCCCCAAAAATCACAACATTTTTGGACCTTCCCTTTACCTAGTCCTAGTTCAAACCTATTGAATTAAATTCAAATGATTTTGAATTTAATCTTGCAATCTTGCTCACTTCTATTTTCTTGGGACTAGCGCATTTTTGTGAGTCCAAGAATATTATTTGCATGTGCTAATTCTTTGCCTATCCTTCTCTTTCTTTTCTTTCTCTTTTTCTGTTTTGTTTTAAATGGGAAAATGAGAGAGAGAGAAGAGAGAGTGCAGCCTGTAGCCCAGCCGGCCTCTAAGCCCAAGGCCCAGCCGCCCCCACCTTTCCCCGTAACCCTAGCCCGAACCACTCTCCCTCCCATCGATCCCCATCTCTTCCTCTGGCCGCCGCACTCATCTCTCTCCCTCGATCCCCCTCCTCTTTTCTTCCTCGTCGCGCCGAACCAGGGAGACGCCGCCCCCGCGCCCTGTCTTCCTCCTCGCCCTGCGCGCCCGACGCCGCCCCGCGTCCTCAACTCCGGCGGCCACGTGCCCCTCCTCGACCTCGCCGCCGACAGCAGCAGCTGCTGCACCCTCGCGCCGAGCGCCGCCCCTTCGCGCCCCTCTGTCGTTCGCCTCGGGCTCCTCCGACCTTCCTCGCGCCCGATCTGCTCCAAACCGCGCCACCGGCCAAGTTCCTCGACCTCCGCGTCGTCCCGGAGTCCCTCGCCCACCGCTGCACGGTCCAGTCGTTGCTTCTCCGAGCTGCGTCTGTACGTCGACGCCAAGTTTCGTTGCCTACTCGCCGCCATCGCCTTAGCAGGAGCTCCGCCTCCCCTGCTTCATGCCAAGGCCAACACCGGCCACTTCTTCCAACCGCTGCTCCGCCTCCATCGAGCTCCATCCCCTGCTGTCACTGGATCGCCAAGATGCAACCCCGACCCCGTCGGCCCCTTCCTCGTACAACGCTCAAGCCTTCATGCCCGAGGCCTTCGTCATCTCTCTGTGTTGCGCTGCGTGCGACCCTGTCAGCCACATGGTCGCCACCTCTGCAGCCTCCTGCTGCTGTTTCGTGCACCTTCGCTGCCGGTTGGCGTTGACGCAAGACCAACGGCTTCATCGTCGTTCGCCTACATGCCCGAACCTCGAAGATCCCGTGGAACGCCAAGTACCACTATCCATCTCCGAGGATTTCTCCAAGTACCGCACCGAAACCGCCAAGTACCACTACGATTGCGGACGCCAAGACCGGACCAACAAGTACCCCGATGACCGTCGAGACCGCCAATTTCCACTATCGCCGACATGTACGACTACACCACGGTCACACGTGAACGACTACATGGATACGACAAGTTCCTCTCCGAAACTTGTACCTCTACCGACGACCCTGGACATCTACGAAACGAACGTGTACAACTACCGTCGCCGTGTACAACGACTTCCACTACGCCGTGTACGACTACTTCCCACGACGACCCGCGAACGACTACCTCCACTACGGCCCGTGAACGACTACTTCCTCTATGAAACGCGTTCCGCCCCGAATGCACGCTTCGAAGGTATAACCGCCGAGAACGACCGCCGTGGAACGAATGCTTTGTTGTATGAGATGCTTATGTTTGCACCGTGTCCGAATTGTCATTGCAAGTTCCTCCTCGTTTCCATGCCACAATCCCGTGGGAACCCGGTAGCCGGGAGCACCCCACCATCTTGCATGACTCGCTCCCGCTCACTTCCTTTTGTACCGGTATCTCCGTGAGCTACCGGAACCGATATGTTGCCATGGCATCATTTTCGGATATGTTGCCGTGGCACCATTTTTGTTTCGCCGCCGTGGCACCTTTTTTTCCTTCCGCCATGGCGACTAATGCTTCTTATCATGCTCATGTCAACATTTTCATAAAATTGCATAAAACTTGCATTTGTCATCCGCATCATGATAACAACAATTAAAATGTTTAAAATTGTTGTTTGCTTTAAATTGCTAAATGATATGGGGATTCTCCGGAATTGTTGTTTGTTGCTTCCGGCCTCATTTAACCTTGACTAGATAGGTAGTTTTCATTTGCTTCACCCTCTTGCCATGCTTAACAACATTTAATATTGTTGGATACATAAACGGGATCAAACTAAATAACTTATCGTGGTGTTTCGTCAATATGCAACTCGTTGCATATTGAGCTCCATTTAATTTGTAGGATTGTTTGTGCACATTGCCATGCCATGCCTCATTAAACCGGACATGCATCATACTTGATTATGCATCATGCCTTGACTATGCTTGTGTGTTTACCATGGTTGTTTGCTTCTTTCCGGTTTGCTTCTCTTGTTAGCTTCGGTTTCGTTCCGGAGTTGTGAGGATTCGTTCGACTACGTCCGTTTGTCTTCTTCATGGACTCGTTCTTCTTCCTTGCGGGATTTCAGGCAAGATGATCATACCCTCGAAATCACTACTATCTTTGCTATGCTAGTTTGCTCGCTCTTGCTATGCCAATGCTACGATGCCTACCATTTGCTTGTCAGCCTCCCAAATTGCCATGTCAAACCTCTAACCCACCATGTCCTAGCAAACCGTTGATTGGCTATGTTACCGCTTTGCTCAGCCCCTCTTATAGCGTTGTTAGTTGCAGGTGAAGATTGAAGTTTGTTCCTTGTTGGAACATGGAGATGTTGTTCCTTGTTGGAACATGTTTACTTGTTGGGATATCACAATATATCTTACTTAATTAATGCATCTATATACTTGGTAAAGGGTGGAAGGCTCGGCCTTATGCCTGGTGTTTTGTTCCACTCTTGCCGCCCTAGTTTCCGTCATATCGGTGTTATGTTCCCGGATTTTGCGTTCCTTACACGGTTGGGCTATAATGGGAACCCCTTGACAGTTCGCCTTAAGTAAAGCTCCTCCAGCAATGCCCAACATTGGTTTTACCATTTGCACTAACAACCTACCACCTTCCCTTGGGTTCTGCAGACTCAAGGGTCATCTTTATTCTAACCCCCCCGGGCCAGTGCTCCTTTGAGTGTTGGTCCGAACTGAGCTGCCTGCGGGGCCACCTCGGGGAAACTTGAGGGTTGGTTTTACTCGTAGCTAGTCTCATCTGAGTGTGCCCTGAGAAAGAGATATGTGCAGCTCCTATCGGGATTTGTCGGCACATTCGGGCGGTGTTGCTGGTTTAGTTTTACCCTGTCGAAATGTCTTGTTGTACCGGGATACCGAGTCTGATCGGAACGTCTCGGGTGGAGGTCTATTCCTTCGTTGACCGTGAGAGCTTGTCCTGGGCTAAGTTGGGACACCCCTGCAGGGTATTATCTTTCGAAAGCCGTGCCCGCGGTTATGGGCAGATGGGAATTTGTTAACGTCCGGTTGTAGAAAACCCGAAGTTGACCTTAATTAAAATACATCAACCGCGTGTGTAACCGTGATGGTCTCTTTCCGGCGGAGTCCGGAGAGTGAACACGGTTGTTGGAGTTATGCTTGACGTAGGTAGTCCAGGATCACTTCTTGATCATACCTTTATCGACCGTGCTTTGCCTTCTATTCTCGCTCTCATTTGCGTATGTTAGCCACCATATATGCTAGTCGCTTGCTGCAGCTCCACCTCATACCTTTACCTTACCCATAAGCTTAAATAGTCTTGACCTCGCGGGTGCGAGATTGCTGAGTCCCTGTGGCTCACAGATACTTCCAAAACCAGTTTGCAGGTGCCTATGTTATCGTGCAGATGACGCAACCAAGCTCAAGGAGGAGCTCGATGAAGATCTTGCCCTTTGTGTTGTTTCGTTCTAGTTGATCAGTAGTGGAGGCCAGTTGGGGTCGATCGGGGACCTTTGTCGCATTTGGGGTTCTTCTTTTATTTTGGTTCCGTAGTCGGACCTTGATTGTATCTGGATGATGTAATGCTTATTCATGTAATTGTGTGAAGTGGCGATTGTAAGCCAACTATGTATCTCTTTCCCTTATGTATTGCATGGGTTGTGTGAAGATTACCTCACTTGCGACATTGCTTTCAATGCGGTTATGCCTCTAAGTCGTGCTTCGACACGTGGGAGATATAGCCGCATCGAGGGCGTTACACCTACCCTTTCCCTCATATGGGTATATGCCATTGCTACCTCCAGATTTTTTATCCGCGCTATTGATGATATACTTTCTGCCGATATGAGCTATTGATGATAAACTTGCTCTTTTTTTGTTTCCTCTACATTAGTTCCTTTCAATGCTTAGGTTCAGTTGGGCACTAATGACTATTTCGGGTGCTTTGAAATTAGATTTTGATGATATTAAGGTCGTCATCAATCTACATGAACAAAGGAGAGGTTTGCCTGAATACTCGTAGCTAAATTGGTTTTTCTCCCTGTGTTTCTTTTCTGGTCTTTTTTGTCTTTTGCAGTTGGTGTATATATGTTCGGAAGCTAAATTGAGTCTTGACTTTTAAGAAGAAAAATACATCGTTGCAGTAATTGTACAGTTTAAACCTATTAGTTCGTGGTGTAAGCACATGTATTAGTGAGTCAGTTTAGAGCTTGTACTATTAGTTGTGCATGTTAGCTCACTCCCCTGTCTCAACCCGGAGCCAGGCACCGAGTTAGACCTTGCCAACACACGATCTCTTCTTCCTCAACTCCTCTGCTTTCTGCCTCCAGGTCCAGGTCGCTCTCCTCAGTGGTGCTACATGAGTGAAGATTTATGTTTGCTACTGGATCCGAAATCCTTCATCTTTGCTGATGCTATTCCCCTATTTTTTCCCATCACTTGACACTCTGATCTCCTGATTTTGGTCTCTGGTTTTTGAAATGCAGATAGTGGCCGCAGCGTTGCCGCTGGACGGCGCACACTGGAGCTCGAGTATGCAGCCACGACAGAGCTGCTCGGACATCACTGTAGGTTGATGTTCTTTATCACTCCTGAACACCTTGAACTCTCCTCTACTTGATCTAGAGGTTTCTGGGACCTAAAATGCTCTTGTGTGCTGAGACAAAATCCCCAACTCTCGCCTTTAAACCCAGCATTTATATTAGGCCTAAACCCATAATTTATACCGATGTTTAACTCAAATTCCCACCTCAATGGTTTCTGCTATAAAACTGAGGTGATGGTGTCGTTTAGTCCTAATTATTTACTTGCCTTAAAGCATTTCACTATTTTCTTCATGTCGCCAGCCTTTTCCGTTAATGAAACCGTTGTGGTGACATGGGATTTGTGCTTGTACGTGAGAAAAGAAAAATGATGGCATGAAGAAAAACACCTTTCTTTGATGCAATTGCTCCTTTTTGTTCTTGCTTGCTGGCTTTGTCTCTACTCTGGATGCAATTGCTTCTTTAGGCATGCTTCTCAGCTCCTCCCCCTCCCATGACAGCCAGCATTGGTGGTCTCTCAGGTTACCACCTCCTTTGGTACTTGTTTTTTCTTTCCCGAAAAGAGGGTAAAAGCCCCCGGTATCGATTGAAGCAAGTTATCCCATACCTTGGTCTAGATGATCCTTTCATTCATTGGTTGAGCTACTATGCTTACACTATTCGAGCCCCTTGTATGTTTACAAAGACAATTAGTGCAGCTGCACAGTATTTATGATGAAAATGCTGGTTCATGCACAGTATTAATGTTGGTGATCTATCTGTTTATAGGTGCACAGTGCGTTTTATTCTGCATATCATAATACAACATTGCGTGATGGAGTCATCAATGGCATCCAGAAGACCAGGGAAGCATATGACAATATTCCCATCATGGTGACTGGACATTCCATGGGAGGGACCATGGCTTCGTTTTGTGTCCTTGATCTTATTGTGAGTGCTAATATTTGTCTGAAGAAAATATGCTTTCATTTATTTAGAAGTTTCTCTACTTTTCATGAATTCATCCTCCTGCTAAATTCTACTACAAGCTATCCTTTTTTAATGGAATAGGGTGCATTGTTGGGGATTCCATTCCTCCTCTGTTCTTAGTTTTAATCGATTCTTTCATGTGTATAAAATGCATTGAAAGAACTTCTAACATGACTAAAATCATACTACATAATTACTGCACAGTTCTCAGACTGAACTCTCTTTACATTTGACAGACTAGTTATTGCTAATATTTTGTTGGGAATGACAGCAAGTGTGGGCGAATCAAGAACCTCAGTGATAGTATAATTTGATTTCTGTGCTGTTCTTCTGAATACAAAAATCTTAGACGAGGCAGATGTAACTATCTTTGTTCATGTGTGGACAGTACACCTTCTGTATATCTGAACAGTGGCATCAAGCATAAGTAGTACTAGCGTCTGTTTTTGTCTATCCTGAAAAGTACGACATGCTTCTGATTTTAGCCACCATATTGGGCTCGATAGCCTAGTATACCCGATCGAGCAAATCTGTGACGATTCTGGTGAAGACCCCACTTGCAGCAGGTCCTTTCCGCTCTCACGTTTTAACATTCTGTCCTTTGTGAACTCTTTGCCAGCTGATGTTCTTTCACCCTAACATTGCTCTTCTATTCAGGTCTGTCAGTGGAAATAGCGTGCAAGACCATATCCACTATCTTGGCATCAGCATGCATTCCGAGTCGCGGGGATCATGCAGGATCGTCACGGATGACAATATGCTCAGGTACAAAGTTGGCACTGTAGACGGTGCTATTGTCTTCTCGAAGCAGCCTGGTTTATCAGTTGATCAGCTACTCAGTGCACAGTAAACAAGCTGAAGATTACATGGATTTGTTTTTATGGTTCTTTTCTGCCAAAGTACAATATTCTTGTTGGCAATCAAAGCACTATCTCATGTATATATACGCGCGTTATCCTGGCTGGATTAAATTATCATAGCTGAGGGTGTATTTCTGAAATGTACAAACATATTTGTGCTGATTAACTTGTTCATATTCTTGTATATAATTTAATTTATTTAAGCATGGCGGTTGCTTTCATTATGTGCAGCATACCAGATGCATATGTTATATATGGTGAAGCGCACAAGTCAGTTTGTGGTATCAATTGTTCTTAAATGTTGAGGATGTTTATACACAATGGTTTTTGACATTCCTGCCGTCAAATGCTTTTTTTTACAATTGCCTGGTTTTGATATTCAAGTTAAACTATTAAACTTTACAAGGATGTGGTAAAATTTTAAAAATCTGCACGGCTATTGTACATGCATTTCATTGGATATGGAAATCAAGCTGTCTCTCTAAATAGATATTCTTATTTTTTTGGCTTCTCCTTTAAGACAGATTGAACACAAGGGGTCTACTAAACAGAAATAATTTCTATGTTGAGAATAACAAATGTGTTTATGTGTGATGATGAACCTAATGAAGATTACATCCACCTTTTCTTTTTATGCGACTTTAGTCAGAACTTCTGGATTGCACTTGTTTTTTAATGGAATGCCATAGTTGATATGTTGATGGAAGCCAAAGATAGAATGCCAATTCAATGTTTCAAAGAATGCCTGGTCATTGCATGTAAGAGCATATGGAAGCATAGAAATAGTATAATATTTGACCACAAGCAAAGAAATCTAGAATACTGTATCAATAGCTTCAAGGAACATTTTGCTATGATAATCAAGAAAACCAGGCCTAGTCTTAAGGAGGGTATGCAATCATGGTTGGACTATTTGTAGACAACATTTGTAATACTCATACATGCATGATACATTCATAAATGTTCATGTACTGCTACCATGTTCCACCATAGAAGTAGAGGTTTTTTAGGGTACCGTGGTACTCCACAGGCAGGGCTGGGAGTACAAACTAGATCTGACCGTTCCTTTGAGAGGGTACTTTGGTCTTTTTGTCTCTTTCATCTAAGCGTACTCTTGATGAATTCTCTGGGCCAACTACTTACTTCCGATTTCCCGATCAAGCACAAATCGTGGGCTCCCTGATCTTGCATAGCCGTGGCTGCCTTCTCTTCCCCCGGTCCGCGCCCTTACTTCCACACTCATGAAAACATGGCGCGCCGGCCGCCGGCGAGACCTTTGATCCTCCGTCGTATCCGAGTCTAGTTGTTCACTTCGCTAGCGAAGGCGATAAAATTACTAGCCTAGTTCTTCGGCGTCTTGTATAGAAAACTGGAATGTTGTAAATTGTTGAATATTGGCATCACGTTTCGTTTCTTTTGAGTGCTCATGTGTTGATTTACAAATCGCAAAGGAGCCATGGCTTTCGGATGATGCATCCATCTTTATTTCCTGACGGGTCCCTCACCGGCCGGTTCGCACTGCATGCTAGTCAAATCTTGTAATTACCGTAACTGCCGTCTAGAGGGAGTAGTTTCCACCTTGATTTCCATACATTGATTACCAATTTACCCTTTAAATCAAGGTACTCCTCAACTTTTGGCGGTGGTACTCCTAAACGCTAACGTTGGAGTACCAACCAATCCTATCCATTAGATTAAGATAAATGAAGAGCCTATATTCATTTAAGGGTACTGTAAAAGAACTCTAGAAGCAAGAGAGAATTATTTATTTAACATTGTCTTTAAATTTGTTTCCTATTTGACATTGGGAAAATTTTTGTTTCCTGTAACACACACACACAGGCTTGCTAGACTATGCCGGCGTGCATTCTGGCCTATGGCCTATCTTACGCTCTCGCCAGTTCAAGCCAACCGATCCGTACTCCCTCCGTTTTTATTTAGTTTGCATATTAAATTTGGTCAAAGTCAAGCTTTGTAAACTTTAACAAAGTTTTTAAATAAAAATATTAACATATATAATAACAAATCAATACCATTAGATTCATTATTAATTGTACTTTCACATCATATATATTTAATATGGTAAATATTTATATTGTTTTCTATAAACTTGGTCAAACTTTACGAAGTTTGACTTCAGTCAAATCTAATACGCGAACTAAATAAAAATGGATGGAGTACATGCTAAATAGCCTGACGCACTAACTAGGCAGAAGGGCGCGCGACGTGGAAAAAAAATCAACCTAAACATCTTAAGCTAGTCATAATGGGAGTAACATAGCGGACTCCAAGAAAATTTTACTTGTGTGGCAAGTAGTTAATGACTCCAAAATTATAACTCCACACATAGCGGACTCCAAGGTTTTACTACACTTTCAATTTATGAGCATGTAGTAATACGTTACTACATGTCTACACAAGGTTTTACTACACTTCCAATTTTTGAGCATGTAGTAATGCGTTACTACATGTCTCCGCAAGGTTTTAGTACGCATTAGGGATGAAACCATCGACAACTTACTGCCCGGTAAAAAACCTAGGTTAATTACCATACATGCTATACCTATTGCTGACAATGAATAGTGACCCCAAAATCAGGACGCAGCGGATCGACGCATGGTAACAGAAGTAAATGTATTACTTTTTCTTCCACACACTGTCACCCTTAACTTTTTTGCGGTGGAGAGCGACCTTCTCCGCCACGACCCGCGCGCTTAGGCCGGACCGGAGTGTAGGCTAAGCAAGAATGCGCGCACGCTCACAATAGCTTACGGTAGCGCTAAACTGAGCGAGAGCGCAAGATTCCTTATCCTGTGCACTGGTCCTAATTAGGCGCGATCGCTCCGTATGAATAGGCCTCCGCACTCGTTAATGAATGAGGGTAAAACCAACTGCAGAAATAGTAATGCAATTTATTTCGTTACCGTCCCACAGGTTCACCTACGTCTCGCAACTACCCTCCCTAATTGTTGGTAGTAAAACATGTCGGATATGGCAATAAAATAATTTACGTTACCAATTACTCTTCCGTAGTAATACGGGTTGAGGATATGGTAATAGAATAATTTGTGTTACCAACTACGCTCCATAATTATTGGTAGTAAAACAGGTCGGGATATGGCAATAAAATTACTTGTGTTACCAAATAAAGCATCATGTTCACGTAAATGCAGAACCCCATGATAGTAATGCGTCATGTGGGTGCGGCGTTTCGGTGCCTAGGCTCATCTGCACCCGCCCAGGAAAAAAATCACAAAAAATTCAAAATAAATTCAAAAAATTCCAATCTTTTTTTGCATTGTAGAAAATTTATCACGTGAGGTCCGCTCCAAATTTTAGATCATTTGGACTTCTGAGAAGCTCTCATCAAAAAAAGACAAATCGGGTCAAAACAGTGCATGAACAGTAAACATCTTTACAGACCACAAATTTATCTTTTTTGCCGAGAGCTGCTAAGATGTCCAAATGATTTGAAAATTGGAGCAAACCTCATGCATCAAATTATCTACCACACAATTTTTTTTGGATTTTTTTTGAATTTTTCTAGTATTTATTTTGATTTTTTTCATCAGGGCGGGTGCAGCTGAGCCTGGGCTCAGAAGTGGATTTACTGTGCTTCATGTTTGAATTACCATAACTAGACCTAATATTATCATTGATTTTTACATGGAGGGGGATACCTAATGCTAGTAATCAATTATTATAACTGGACATAATATTACCATTTATTTTTACATGGAGGAGAGAGACCTAATGCTAGTAATGAATTACTCTGACTGGACCAAATATTACCATTGATTCCTACATGGAGGGGAGAGACCACGTGCTAGTAATGTGCATCATTCACATGTATGAGTCAAAGTTCACACATATGTCATGAGATGAGCATCACAAAAGTGACTTTAATTGAAAGAAATTAGATGATGTTCACAAGCTGAGTCTTCTTTTGCTTCTTGTGCTAATTATAGGGCTGTCCAAGGTTTTCTTGACTTCTCGCGCCCATTGGAGGGTTGTCAAATAGCACCATAGGAATGTTTTCATCTTTTTTAGCAAGCGCTATCTTTTCTCTTTTGGTCCTTACCTTCACAACATAGTCTGCTTGCTTCATAGGAACACGATAGGCTCAAGAATGAGCTCGGGTTTGTTAGATCCGGTTCTTGATCTACATTTGTCCATATATGGTAGCAATAATTTTAGAGCAAACAACAACATTAACCATGCACACTATTCAAAACTTGCAAAGCTCACCTTTTACCCCTTCTCCTTTTTTCTTATTTGTAGTCTCTAACCTTTGGCTATGGATTAGGTCAATACATAGAAATCGAACTCAATTTTCATTTGGCACAAATCAATCTCGGTTTTCATTTGGCACAATGGTAGGTGTAGAATTGCTAACCTTGGTAGAAAACACATAGCGATTGTCGGTGCTTCATCCTCTCTTGACACAATGGATGACTTGGGTAGTGTTTCTCCTCTTCTTTGGTGGTTCTCTACACAAGCAATTTGCTAACATGTATGGTTGATTACAAAACACTAATGCCTGAAAAGTATAACAAATTAGAAAACAAGTTGATTAACTCACAACCATCATAGCAACAATGTCATCGGGGTTACCCTTCTTGCAATTGTGCAAATGGTGTCTCCTTACAATTGTGCCGAGGTCATGGGCCGAGACACATGATGTACATGCAGTCAATAGTAAATAACTATTTAAAAAAATATATGGTGGTGTCGTACATGAGTGAGGGGGCATATGTCCTCCCCGCCCCTAACATAATATGGGGGAGCGGGCAAGCTGCCATAATCCTAGATTAACTGTACATTCATGATTATTAGAGCTAGGTATCCATTAGCTTTCATGTGACCAGCAATACGCCAGCCACCCCGGCACTCATGATGCCACCGCGTCAACGTTTATTCCAATAAAGAGGAAAGGACTTGGAGCTTGAGTTTGAAATCTGGTTACAAGCTTCGCCGTTGATGTAATCACCGTTCCCAAACTGCACAACAACCTCAAAGCTTCGGTCCACTGAGCCAGTTGCGACTGTGAGAAAATCATGGTAAAGAATTGGCAAGAAATGACTCGTGTCCATTATTCCCAGCCGCAACCACGACAACGCTGGTGCGCCAATCGCGACCGGGTTACCACTAAAGTTGACATAGTAAACTTGGCGAGGGAGAGTTAGAGCACATCAACCCCATCCTTTATAGTAGCTTCATCTAACCCAGCTAATATGTCTAATATGTGTGATGATGCACACCCACGAAGGACACATATGTTGTACATGGTAGGTGTGCACCTGGAGCAATCTCGGCTATTGTGCCCCTATCATGGCCATGACCCGAGACACATGATGTAAATGCACTTAACGGTAAAAAACTATTGAAGAAATATATGGTGGTGTCGTGCATGAGGGAGGGGGCATACCCCCCATACAAAAACACCCTGCTTGGTGTTCGTCCATCTCCCACTGCCATGACATTCTCATCTGTAGTCCCAACATTTTCAGCCCACGCGTCCTCAACCAGATATATTAGCACTTGGGCTCAACATCCTTGTTGCAAGAAAACCACTCACCATATTTGGTTCTTGGCCATCAACAAAATAAGCTACGCGCAAAGGGTGAGCCCTTGCGCTAGCCACGCCATCAAGGCTTCTGTTTAGGTCGAGGGAAAAAAGACAAGAGAGAAACGCAATGATCGGTTGTTTCCTTCCCAACAAAGGCAGGCACACGTCTTCGTCTCCTCCTCTCCCCTCACACGCCTCCTCCTCCTCCTCCTCTTCCTAGTGTCGCCCGCCGCACCCGTCGCCTCCTCTTCCTCTCTCTGCTTCCTTGCCCTCGCGGCGCACATGATTGGTGGCAAACACGGATATGCGAGAAACATGGGAAGGCAGGAGGTGGGACGGAGCAGATTGGCAGTGGGAAGCTTCGAAAGGAGCACGAGGTGTTGGGAAACGTAGCATGCAATTTTAAAAAAAAATCTACGCTCACACAAGATCTATCTAGGAGATGTTGTAACAACCAGGATGCGGCTATATCTCCCACGTGTCGGGGCACGACTTAGAGGCATAACCGCATGTTAGGCATGTCGCAAGAGGGGTAATCTTTACACATCCCATGTACTGAATAAGAAAGGGATAAAGAGTCGGCTTACAATCGCCACTTCACACAATCATAAATATAGCATACATCATCCAGAATACAATCAAGGTCCGACTACGGAACCAAAATAAAGAAAGACAACCCCAAATACTAGATCCCCGATCGCCCCAACTGGGCTCCTCTACTGATCATCTGGAAAAGAAACATAGTAACGGCCCGAATCCTCGTCGAACTCCCACTTGAGTTCGGTAGCGTCCCCTGCGCTGGCATCATCGGCACTTGCATCTGTTTGGAAGTATCTGTGAGTCACGGGGACTTAGCAATCTCACACCCTCGCGATTAAGACTATTTAATCTTAAAGGTAGGCAAGGGGTAGTGAGGTGGAGCTGCAGCAAGAACTAGCATATATGGTGGCTAACTTACGCAAAAGAAAGCGAGAAGAGAAGCAAATCACGGTCGACAAGCTAAAAAAATGATCAAGAAGTGATCCTGAAACTACTTACGTTCAAGCATAACACGAGACTGTGTTCTCCTCCCGGACTCCACCGAAAAGAGACCATCACGGCTACACACGCGGTTGATTCATTTGAATTAAGTTAAGTGTCAAGTTCTCTACAATCGGACATTAACAAATTCCCATCTGCCCATAACCGTGGGCACGGCTTTCGAATGTTCAAAACCCTGCAGGGGTGTCCCTACTTACCCCATCACAAGCTCTCATGGTCAACGAAGGATATTCCTTCTCCCGAGAAGACCCGATCAGTCTCGGAATCCCGGTTACAAGACATTTCGACAATGGTAAAACAAGACCAGCAAAGCCACCCGATGTGCCGACAAATCCCGATAGGAGTCGCACGTATCTCGTTCTCAGGGCAACACCGGATGATACATGCTACGAGTAAAACCAACCCTCGAGTTTCCCC